>NW_028258317.1:56490227-56793257 GCF_053883595.1 Heterocephalus glaber
ACCTAGAGAGGAGATCAAAGTGGAAGCCTGTGGTTTTATATCCCATGACAGTGGAACTATGGGTGCAGGAGTTCATCAGGTTATTATATTGAATTAAAAAGTACCCATGTAAGGGCTTATTGTCAAAAAAGCCCTTATATTTTGGCCTCATTATTTGATTTTTATTGTCAGCTTATACATTTATTTTCTAGATAAAACTTTAGATAATTTTGTACCTTCAAATAACTGAACTTAAATTGGCACCATGAACTAATGTAGAGAACTCTGCAGTCAAAGGTGAGAAAACTGTATTTAAGTCTCAACTCCCATATTTACTAATTATTGATTTCCACTAATTTCAACTCATTTGACTTCAATTTTGAAACAAGCATGATGATTGTATCTCCTTTCCCATTTGTGGGGTGGTGAGGATGACATAAATACATGTGAAACAGTGTTTTATCTTCTCACAATCTCACAGTACTGGAGTTTAATCCAAGGGTCTCATATATGTTAGACAAGCGCTCTACCACTACATTCCCAACTACTCCACCTCTTTTTGAAATAGGATCACATTCAGTTACTTATTCTGGCCTTGAACTTTCAATTCTCCTACCTAACATTCTGAGTAGCTGGAATTACAGTAAATTTTTTGCAACTAACAACATATGAAACCAACAGAAAATTTCACTTTTGACAGATGTAGAAGAGAGAAATTCACTTCTTTACTTTTGATTTAAAAGGCTTTGAAGTTGCCAAAGGCTGTGACAGAGGCCTATAATCACAGCTATTTGTAAGTCTCAGGTAGAAGGATCTCAAGTTCAAGGCCAGCCTGGGCCACTTACTAAAGGGCTAGCAATGTAGAGCAAAAGTCCTTTGTAGTTACAAGTTTGGGAAAAAAACAACCTTAGTCTTTCTGTTCTCAGTGTGATTATGTAGCAGTTCATGAGTGAGGTAATCTGAAGATCAAGTTCCAGGTGATTAATGATAGACTTTACTGGCACAGTAATGTAATTCTCAGCTGAAAAATGAGCACACATTTATAAATACACAAAATTCATTCAAAAAAAGTATTTGCAAGCACTTTTTGAGATGTCATAACTATAGTGAGATATTAATAAACAATTATTCTATTAAATGTAGTTTTAGGTACCACCACTCCCAGTGCAGAGGAGGCTTCTGGGCTGCTATACCACTGCTCCCAGCACAGAGGAGGTAAGCCATTTGGCCTCCAGCAGCACACACATACACACACACATACACACACCCTCAAAATGAGAAGACACATGAAAAGTCTCAAAACCAGACTTCCAGGGCCAGGGATTTACCTCACTGGTTTTGTCACTTGTTGTGCAAGCACGGGGAACCAAGTTTGATCCCCAGTAACAAAAAACCCCCCAAAAACCAGATTTCAGATCACCTACAGGAACCCAAAGGGAAACGAGATAGAATACTCTGATACTCAACCACCTGAATTGGCAAAAAAAAGAGGATCTGGAAAGAGTGAAATCAGAAATAATTTCTCAGGTAACAACAGAGATTGTGCTCATAGTGCATGACATGATTAATAAATCTACAGAAGAGCTGAGGAACATGATGGAATCCCAACATAGGAAACAAATGGAATTCATAAAACAGATGCAAATAGATTTCCAGGAGATTAAAAACTCCACTGAAAGTCTACACAGCAGAATGAGCCAATGTTAGGACAGAATTTCAGATATAGAAGATAAGATTGCAACTAGTGAATAGGAGAAGAAAAATTTCTTGAAAATTGTAAGGGACCATGAGAAATCAATCCAGCAGCTGGTAGACAATGCAAAGATGAATAATATAAGACTGATCAGTGTCAATGAAGGAACAGGAGAGAGTGGAGAAGACATGAAAAAAAAGAAAACTGTTCACAGAAGTGATGGCAGAAAACTTACCAAGCAGGGGAAATGAACCTGACCTACAAATAAGTGAAACATACAGGACTCCAACTAGTCTTGATAAAAAAAGAAATCTACCCATAGGCATATAATTGTTAAGATTCCAGAAACCCAACAGAAGAACAAAATTCTACAAGCAGTTAGAGAAAAGAAACAAATCACATACAAAGGAAAGCCCATCAGAATCTCAGTAGATTTCTCAACACAAACCCTCAAGGCAAGAAGAGTTTGGAGTGACATATTTCAACCCCTAGAGGAAAACAGTCTCGAACCCAGATTGATGTACCCTGCAAAACTATCTTTCAAAACTGATGGAGAAATAAGATACTTTCATGATAAGGAGCACCTTAGGAACTTCATGAATACTAAACCAGCACTCAAACAAATTTTAGACAATATCCTAGGAAAAGACAAGGAGAGTCAACAACCCCAGGAAGCCCAGCAGAATGAATCCATCATGTGCAAGAAGAAATTAAATACAAAATGGGGAGAATCCAACAAAAAGCAAAAGTCATGACAGAAATAAGTCAATATGTATCAGTTATAACCATCCATGTTAATGCACTCAATTCACCAATCCAAAGAAATAGACTGGCAGAATGGGTCAAGAAGCAAGATCCAACAATATGGTGTATACAAGAAAAACACAATTCAAAAAGAAACTCGTAGACTAAAAGTTAAAGGGTGGGAAACAATACTCCATGCAACAGGAACCTGAAAAAAAGCAGAGTAGCTATCCTCTCTTCAGATCAAGTGGATTTCAAACCAACATTGATTAAGAGAGACCAAGAAGAACACTACATCCTTATAAAGGGAACAATCCAACAGGAAGAGATGACAATCATAAATATATATGCACCAAACACTAGTGTGCCCAACTGTATAAAACAAATACTAACGGACATAAAAAATCAAATAAGCACTAATACAATAGTAGTGGGGGACCTCAATACCCCACTGTCACAAATAGATAGATCAACTAAACAAAAAATAAGCAACAGCATACTAGAACTCAATCAAACTCTTGAACAAATGAACTTAACAGATGTTTACAGAGTGCTCCAGCCCACAAAATCATAATACACATTCTGTTCAGCTACTCATGGCTTGTTCTCCAAAATAGACCACATACTTGCTCATAGAACATGTTTAAGTACATGCAAAGGAATTGACATTATCCCCTGTATATTATCAGACCATAGTGTGATAAAATGGGAGATCAATAGCAAAATAAACTGCAAGAATTTCATAAACACATGGAAATTCAACAACAAACCTCTGGATAAACCAATGGGTTACAGAGGAAATTAAAGAAGAAATCAGACAGTTCCTTCAATTAAATGGCATTGACAGTGCAACATATTGGAATAGATGGGACACAATGAAAGCAGTCTTACGAGGGAAACTCATAGCACTGAATACTCATATTGGGAAAACAGACCAAGCCCAATTAAACAACCTGATGCTGAACCTCAAGCTTCTAGAAAAAGAAGAGCAGGACAAACCCAAAGCTCATACAAGAGAGAAAATTATAAAGATCAGAACAGAAATCAATGCAATGGAGATAAGAGAACAATACAAAAAAAAAATCAATGAAGCCAAGAATTGGTTCTTTGAAAGAATAAACAAAATTGACAAACCCTTAGCCAACCTTATCAGAAAAGGGAAAGAAAAGGCCCAAATCCATGCAATTAGGAAGGAAAAGGGTGAAATTACAACAGACCCAGCAGAAATCCAGAGGATCATCAATACCTACTCCAAGAACCTATATGCCAATAAGATGGAAAACACAGAAGAAATGGACAGATTTCTGGATACATATGAATGACCACAGTTGAATGAAGAAGGCCTAAAAATTCTAAACAACTCAATATCAAACAATGAAATTGAAAATGTAATTAAAAACTTACCAACTAAGAAAAGCTCAGGTCCTGATGGCTTCACTGCTGAATTCTACAAGACATTTAGAGAAGAACTACTGCCACTACTGTTTAAACTCTTCAATGAAATTGAAAGGGAAGCAATACTCCCACATTAATCCCTGGAAGCAAGCATCACCTTGATCCCCAAATCAGAGAAAGACACAACCAAAAAAGAGAACGGTCAATCTCACTAGTGAACATAGATGCAAAAATCCTTACTAAGATAATGGCAAATAGAATGCAGAAGATCATCAAGAAAATGATATGCCCTTTCCAAGTGGGATTCATTCCAGGGATGCAGGGATGGTTCAACATATGCAAATCAATCAATGTAATACACTATGTCAATAGAGCCAAGGACAAAAACCATATGATTATCTCCATAGATCCAGAAAAAGCATTTGACAAAATCCAACATGCATTTATGATAAAAACCCTACAAAAAATTGGAATAGATGGTCTCTATCTCAATCTGCTAAAAATCATCTATGAAAAGCTAACAGCCAATATCATACTAAATAGTCAAAAACTGAAATCCTTCACTCTAAAATCAGGAAGAAGACAAGGATGTCTACTATCACCACTCCTGTTCAATATAGTTTTGGAAACATTAGCCATTGCAATTAGACAAGAGAAAGAAATAAAAGGAATAAAGACAGGAAATGAAGAAGTCAAATTGTCATTATTTGCAGATGATATTATACTATATATAGAAGACCCTTAAGTCTAGAAGACTTTTCATGATGTTCTCATCATGAAAAGTCTTCTAGACTTAATAACCAAATTCAGTAGAGTAGCTGGATACAAGGTCAACACATAAAAATCAATAGCTTTCCTGTACATGAACAACAGGCTCACTGAGACAGAAATATGACAAACAATTGCTTTCACAATAGCATCCAAAACACTGAAATACCTAGTAATCAACCTAACAAAAGAAACCAAAGACCTCTTTTCTGAAGATTATAGCACTCTGAAAAGAGAAATTGAAGATGATATCAGAAAATGGAAAGACATCCCCTGCTCCTGGATAGGAAGGATCAACATAGTGAAAATGGCCATATTTCTAAAACTGCTATATAGATTCTAAACAATCCCAATTGAAATCCCAGCAGCATGCTTCACGGACCTTGAGAAAATAATCCAAAAATTCATTTGGAACAAGAAGAGACCCAGAATAGCAAAAGCAATTGTTGGCAACAGAAACATGACAGGCGGTATCACAACCCCCAAGTTGAAACTATACTACAAAGCTACTGTGATAAAAACAGCATGGTACTGGCAAAGAAACAGACCTGAAGACCATGGAACAGATTAGAAGATGCAGAAACAACTCCAGACACACTCAGCCATCTCATCTTCAACAAAGGAGCCAAACACCCTTACTGGAGGAAAGATAGCTTCTTTAATACATGGTGCTGGGAAAATTGGGTTTCAACTTGCCAAAGTTAAAACTAGACCTATAGCTCTCCCCATGCACTAAACTGAAATTGAAATGGATTAAGGCTCTCAAGATTAAAATAGAAATACTGAACTGGCTGAAACAGAGGTTAGGTAGAACTCTTGAAGACATTGGTGTAGGAAAAGATTTTATGAACAAAACCTCAGTTGTGCCCATGAACTAGCACAAACCATCAACAAATGGGACCTCTTCTTATTAAAAAGCTTCTGCAGAGCAAGAGAAACCACCAGCAGTGTGAAGAGACAACCCACAATATGGGAAAAATTTTTCACCTGCTGTTCCTCAGACAAAGGTCTACTATCTCGAATCTATAAAGAACTTAAAAAAATCAGACCTCCCAAATTTAAAGATCCAATCCAAAAATGGGCATCTGAAATGAACAGACTTTTCTCAGACAAAGAAGTAGAAATAGCAAATAAACACATGAAATAATGTTCAACATCACTGGCTGTTCGAGAGATGGAAATGAAAACAATGCTGAGATTCCACTTCACTCCAGAAACAATGGCTGCTATCATGAAATCAACCAATAACAAATCTTGGCTAGGCTGAGGGGAAAGAGTAACCCTGCTCCACTGCTGGTGGGAGTGTAGACTGGTGCAACCACTGTGGAAATCAGTATGGAGATTCCTCAAAGAACTAGGATTGGGAGTTCCATTTGACCTAGCTATTCCACTGCTGGGGATCTTCCCCAAAGAATTAAAAGAATCATACCACAGTGATATATGTGTACCCATGTTCACAGCAGCATAATTTGTAATAGCCAAAACTTGGAAGCAGCCCAATTGCCCATCAATTGGAGACTGGATAAAGAAAATGTGATTTTTTAATAAAATGGAGTACTACTCAGCCATAAAAAATGAGAAATTAGAGACATTAATTGCTAAATGGATGTACAATGAGGTGATACTCTTAAGTGAAATAAATAGGGCACACATGTGTAAATACCAAATAGTTTCTCTAGTGTGAGAAACTGAAAGTGTAAATAAGGACTAAAAGGTGTAATAGATAATGTAAAATAGGAAGACAAGGGGCCAAGGGGAAGTGGGAAGGGTAGGGGAAAGGAAAGAAGGGATTGGAATTAATATGAGAAAATGAAAAAATGGAACAAAGTCTTTGTAAATATGGAGGGATGGAGGGGTTGAAGGGAGGGCAGGGGAAGGGGAAAAAATAAGAACCAAGAGAGATTTCGTAAAGGTGCAAATTTCCCCTGAAGAATGTAATTATATTGTATACCTAAAATGTACCAATAAAATAAAATTAAGAAAAAAAAATGTAGTTTAAATGTTGTATTTTATAAATTATGTGGCTTTCAGTTGAACAGAGGCCATGAGTAGACAAGCTTGCCTCAGTAATATTTGCTGTATTATTCTTGGAAGTATCTCCATAATGTTGCTCAGAAAAGTACAGAGGAAGCTTCTATGCAAGAATTCTATTAGAGTGAACGCAATGTGATAATTCTGCTTCCTCTAATCTAGACCTGGTGACAGAGGCAACTACTTCATCATGCTTAAACATTTTCAAAATTAAACGCTGCCAATTGTTATAGAGTCAAAATATTGAGAAATTTAAGGTATTGCTATCTAGGAACCTCTGCATTGGGTGAATGGTGACGCATACACCACCCACCCACACACACCCACATTTATGTATCTATTCTATAGCAGAACAGAACAAATTCAGTTTTACAACATACATGATCAAACCTGTCATAGAAAGTGCAACATGTCTTCTCTAGCAGAGAGGATCACTAGGGTAAGAATCTTGCAGAGCTGAGATTTGCTTACACCCTGAACATTCCCAGCAATGGGCTTGGGGCTGCTGAGCATCTGGTCTGTCTACCTGAATGTTTCTATTTGCCCTTTTGTGGGAAGTTCAAGCCTGTCTGGGATTTCAGTATGAGTGTGCATATGCACTGGAGGGTGAGGTCTGTTGGGTTTCAGTCTCAAACCACATAAAGCAGCTAGTCAGCTATAAATACACAGTGTCACATCACTACTCACTTACCTGGATACAACACCTTGCAGTTTTATGTTTCATAGTTTCAGTGTCATGGGTACAGAAAGGTTGTTGATTGATTGGGGATATATTTTATACTGGCAGTAGCCAAAGAATTAAAGAAACAAAGAGAGTTAATTCAGGCTTACCAGGAAGACAGAATTCCCGCCTCACTAATCTGATTTCAAAGAACTCCACAAAGTCTGCCCATATAAAGTACTTAGTAACATGTCCATACCAAGGCTTCTTTTATTTGTTTTGAGACAAGGTGGTTTTGAACTCATGGCGATCCTCCTGCCTCAGCCTCCTGAATGCTGGGATTACAGGCATGTGCCACCATGCTTTGCTGAGCAGGGCTTCTTTTATCTTTCATCTCCTAACTTACCTTCACATTGAATATGTTCCTCAATACAAACCACCGTCTTCTAGTTAGTTTTTTAAATTATACTCAAGTAATACTTATTTATTCTCACAATGAGATCATTGTCAAGTCCATTCTATTCACTCCAAATGCTTGTGAATAACATGGGTATAACAGCTTATTAAACAAGAACTCCATTCATAGTTATTGTCATCATATCATTCTCCGTGAAGAATTTTGTTTTCAGTTGAAGAAAATGGAGAAGAGGAATATTAAAATGCAGAAACTGAAACTAGAATTGATTTTCCAGGTATAAATTTTTCACATCTGTTGCCCAATTATGAGACTTGTGTTGAATTATGAAACAAGTCACCACCACCTCACCTTTACCTGCGCAAGCAGTCCTCAAATACCTTCCAAGAAATAATCAGCTTCGTAATTACGAGGGTACAACAGAGTGTCCTGTCTGATTACTTACGATCAAAATATTCCTGTACAAATGAGCTCACTCTTCAATATTTACTCTTCTTTATTTACCTAAAAATGTTTATTAAGTGCCTGCTATATGTCAGGCACATACTAGGACATGGAACTAACAAAATATGAATGAAGCAATATACAGTCTGTTGGGGGAGATAATATCAAACACATATAGAGCTAAGCACAGAAGTAACGATATATTCATACCAAAGTCACTACATAGAACTTCAGCACAGTCTTCCTCTTAAATCGTAATTACGTGTTTAAATTTTAATTTTCTAATTCTGGCTGGGAATGCATGGATAACAATTAGTTCAAATACCTCTTCTACATTAAAATCAGTGGCAAACAAACTGGCCTGAGTTCAAATACTGTCACTTGATTCACTTTTCTTTTAGGAAAAACAAATCTGAAATTCTGTGAATTTCATTTCAATTTTGTCATCAGATAAACAAATATGACAACTTTAATAATGAAAGTTCTGAAGTTTAAACTAAAAAGGGATTAGAAACAATGGATGCTCTGAAGGAACTTCTAAGGCCATGGAAGCATAAATATAAACCCCCCAAAAAGCGATTGGTAAAGGACTGAATCAGAATATTAGGGAGTACATAGTGTGGGTTACTTTTGGGCTTTAAAAAAACAAAGACTCATGGAAAAAAACAGGGACTCTTTTTACTGGGAATGGGATGAACAAATGGTACAAGTTTGACTCTGAAATATTTGGGAAATTGTAGAGAAATGGATCTCAATAGGCTAACAATGCATGTAGAGTTTAGGACAGAATGGGAGAGGGTGAAGAAGCCATGCCAGTAGCTCTTAACTGCAGACTGAGAAAGGAAAAGGAAAACATCATTGCGGAGGATCAACTAATGGTCAACTTGGAATGTCCAGCTGAACTGAATCACCAATGGTCTGGGCATGGAAGACTCACCTGAGGGTTGTTGCCAATGGCATAAAAAGAGAGCTGAAATATGAAAATAGAAAAGCAAGCTAGTAGACTTCATAGAAAGAATACATTGTTTTTAATAGAATGATGTTTTCTTTATTTCTTAAGACCAAGTACATGTATTTGGTTTATATTTTACTTTCCTGAACAAGGATATCTAAATGCAATGTGTATATAAATCTTCCAAGGCTTTGGGTAGTTACTTTCTATTCTCTAGGATCTGGTTCAAGCTTTCTTTTGGAGTCATTAATAATTCATATATTCTTTAACATTATAACTCCAACTGATTTAGTAAATATGGCATTGATTTAAATGTTGATTCAAAGAACTCAATCAAACATAATCTCGGATTCCAATGAGAAGTGATTCTTTTCCAAAGTGTTAAATGATGGAGAATCCTTAATACTTGCCGTCTTTACCATTAGCATAAGCCTTCTAGAAATTTGGGTAGATTATAAACTTTTTTTCAGTGCTAAGGATAAAAGATTATAAACTTTAACTATAACTTCTTGTCCTTCCGAATATAAATTGACCTTTAAGCAATAGGGAAACTCCTCAAACTAGTCATGAAATTCAGAAAAAAATGATGTTTTCATAGTTCTTATAATCTCAATTCAGTTCCTTTCAGGGGCTATCCATTTAAATGTCCATGATATGGAAGATCATAAAAATTTGTGATCATCATTTCTGACTCTTTGTAGCACTACTTCTATAACTAATCACACTTTCTACCAAATCAACCAATGTAGGCCAAAATATATTTAACGTTATGCTGTTACTGAACTCAACAGAGAAAACACAAAGCATGATATCCAACATGATAAACATCTAACATGATAAAGTGGGACAATAATAGAAATGTATAAGTAAGGAAGTAATATACAAATGGAAAGGATTCTGATCAGATTAACAAAACTGAAACAATCACAGAAAGTTCACATTGTCACACATTAGTATGGGGTGGACTGTTCCTCATCCTTGAGATATTTCACTAAGACAAAGAATAAATGAAACAAGAAGTTCTCTGATAATTTTAGAAACACAATACAGTTGGATTTACTTATATAATTTTAAAATGTCATATTATATCTGTTCACAAATGGTGTCATGGTTTACTACTTTTGCAAAAATATCAAATATGTAACACACTAAACCAATTAACTTTAATGCTAAAATAATTATGAGATGATATTTATTCTGAAAGTGTATTTTTTCCTGATTAACTTAGAACCTGTGGAAGAATTTATTGTTTCTACTTTTACTTATGAGAGTAACATAATAAATTTATAGCTAATGTTAAAATTCTATATTAAGGATAAGCTACTGCATAAATTTTACAAGAATTCTTTTCAGCCAGAATTCTTGCCTGATATTATGAATAAGGCTATTTTGTTTTGAGTAAAAGCAAATGAAATGGGGGCCAGGGATTTAGCTCCGTGGTTTCGCCCCCTGCTGCGCAAGCTCAAGGACCTGAGTTCGATCCCTGGTACAAAAAACAAACAAACAAACAAACAAAAAACCCAAATGGCTCTAGTGAGGTCTTCTAATCATCATAGATCAACTCTGTCCAAAATGGATTGTTTTAGATATAGGCAACTGACCAAAGTGGACCCAATCAAAACACCACCACAAAATTTTTACTTTTATCCTTTCAGACAGGAGGAGAAAAAAATTCTTCCCTAATGGTGGAGCTTTGAGATTCAAAAGCAGGAATGTTGCCTGTCATGATCCCTACTATGAGCCCCAAACCTAGTTTGATAGATATAAAGACAAGGGACAGGAACAACATTTAAATTTCTGGTTCCAAAAGAGTTCGCAGGCCAGGTTTATGTTTTGAGTTATAAAACACACCCAGTAATTTTCTAAAACATTTCCCCTGAGCTTTTGTAATACAGATTCTGCACTAGCAATGCAGAGTAACCAAGGGGGTCTTATATTTAAAAACAGGAATCAGTAATACCACAGACACTTTTTATGCTACAGAGAGGTGAATACTTTATTACAATTCTGACAAGCTAGTTTTAAATTTGCCTTTGCTAAATACTTCTCGTTGTCTTCCATGGAGATCCCTGTGTTTTGTAACTGGCAAGATCATCCAGCTCCCTCTGGATCCTATTGCTCCTACCTACCTCCCCAGTCAAGCCCACCTGCCACTGCCCAGCCTATTGTGATAACTCAGTAAATACTGATGGTTAATTATTACCACTCATCTTATCTTCAGTCTTCACGTAGAATGTGAAGAGCCAGGCCTGTAACCTTACTCTGTTGACAGCTACTCCTGTTGTGCTGACTTGAGGTGTGTCCTGACCCCTGTCCATGCCCCTGTTTCTGTCATCCTTACCGAATGAATGAGCTGTTTCTTCTCCATTTGACCTTTGCTCCTGGACTCAACACTGATACTGCTTTTTCACATCTCCCTTTTTCACAGACCTTCTCTGGCCCACATTATGGATGGATGGCTGTTTTATCTTCGCAGCCCGAGTGCAAGAAGAAGGCAACTAAATCTGATTGTCTTCAAAGGTCTGATTATTATTGTCTTTCTGTTGTCAACCTGTGGTGGTTTGTTTTTTTCTGAAACTGAAAATATTGATCATGCTTATGAGTCAATGAACTAAGCCATGAGACAATCTTCCATTTATGATTTGTTGGTTGCAATCAAACATGTCCTGAAGCAAAAGCCCGGTTTCAAAGCATACATATTAATCAACAGACTATGGAAATCCCATAGGAAGCAAAAAAAGAAAAGTAAATTTATTTTTCTGACATATTGCAGTATCTTGTGCCCTTAAAATGTAAGTTACTGGAGAGTAATAGATATTTTTGTTTTGTTTATCACAGAGTCCTTAGTACCTGGAATTGAACACTATATATATATATATATATATATATATATATATATATATATATATATGATTGTTAATTTTTGGAGATTCAGTACACAGTTATGGAGTATAGTTGAATCACTTTGGTAAATAAGTGAATAAATGTTGCTTCTTTTGTGTGTACACCTATAATACACAAAGCCTTGTGAACAGTTTGGGCACAAAAAAGAATGAATTGTAGAGCAACTTAGTCTAATAAGGAAGAGAGATAGGATAAAACAGAAACTACAAATTCTGGTGAAATTATTGCATGTTCAAGAGCCAACCAATTTCCTGTTTTCTTTTTAGAGAGGCAGCACTTCTTTCTAAAATGATCTGAAATTATTCTACACAAAACTGGATTTTGAGCTGGGTCTTAAAATTTGTAAAAAGTTCAACAAACAGAACCCAACTCAGAGAATGTCCTGACCTAGAAGTCAGTTTTAAAGCCTTTCCTAAACCTCTGTAAGACTTTCACAAATAAAGAATACTATGTCTCAATAGGTGAAATAACTTTACTGTAATTATTAAGCACTACAGCTTCTTCAAGACACAAGTAGTTTAGGGAATTCTGCTTGGCCTCTTTCAGAGGAAAATGTGTCTTTTCTACTACTTCTCCTTAGGGTGGAATGAGTAATTTGGAAAAATAATCTGCTTTTCCCCCCCAAGATTTCATATTTCAGTTTTAAGAATCTGTCATGTTATGGCTGAACAGCCTATTAAATAAATGTACGTGTATTTCTGGACAGGAATGGTACTATTTTCCCCTTATTTAGGTTTGGACAGAACTCTGCAGTCCCTCTCAAATTTGCCTTTCTTACTCCCCTGCCTCAGGGCAATTTTTGAAGTCATGATTCAGGAAACCAGTTAGACATTGAGAAATTTTGTAACTACTTGTGCAAAGCAAGTTTGTTCACAAGACAATTTCATCATTAATGTTTTTTTCAAAAAGGTTTTTTTATGGAAATGACATTCACTATTGAATAACTCTCTTAAGGGAAAGGAAAAATTATGAGAAAAGAAAAAAAATGGAAACGAAATCTGTGTAAATAAGGAAGGGTGGAGGGGGTGAAGAGCACACAGGTAATGGGGAAAAATTTAAGAACCAAGATACATCATGTACAGGTTCAAGCACCCAGTGATAAATGTAAACATATTGTATACCCAAAATGTACCAATAAAATAATTTTTTTAAAAAAGAAGTATTTGCTTTGAACAAAATCCCATGTATAGAATTTTAAAAATATCTCATAGTTATATTAAACTTAGTACACGTAAACTACATAGATATATAACTTAGATGTTTCAGATTAAAGGAAGTTTAGGAGACACTACGATTTAAGAAGTTCATGAGGCACTTCCTCTGATATGCATTTCATTTCCATATTGCAAATATCAAATGCCATAAAAATATTTGCCTAACCCACCATTTCTAATCCCAGTGAGTTTTTATTTTGTGTTCCCTCTTTACTCAAGTAAGCCTTTATTCTCTTTACACTTAGAATACTTTGAGCAAATTTACCTTTTCTACAGCAAATAAGCCTCAGCTGTAGGCAGCTGACTTCTTGTTCATCCAGATGGAAATTAAACGTCAGTGTGCATATTGCAAGCACCTGCCACAGCCTTTTAAAAATGCAAAACCTTAACCAGGCACCGGGACACAGTTTCAAGTGGGTAGAGGAGCTTCTAACAAAGCCTAAGGATCTTTAATTCCTTGGATTGCCCAACATAAACCTATTAGCTAACTTGGAATTTCTCAAGGTGGTTCTGAACCTGGGTATCATATGTGGAATTTAGAATCCTTTCTTTTTCATATTTTGCTTATTTTTAGTCTCTCCAAAAGACTTCTGGTTATGTATCAGATTTAGGGAAAATGTTAGAATTTGCATGTTTGGCTTTGAGCTTAAAGATGATCATAGTTATAAAAGTGTGCAGCCCCCCAGCTTCTTATGTTATATTTTGATGCTCATTTTATGACAGTTTTGTGATCGTCCATACTTATATGGATATATAAAAATAAAAATACCTAAAAAAGTTGAGAGACTGAGTTTCATATACTGCATAGCAATCCCTTCCAATATGTCTGTATGATTCTCAAGATATTGCAAGGCATTTTGAATTATTTGGCTGTTAATACTGTTAATGGTCTTATGCCCATTTCCTTCATTATACTTGCTGAAAAAACTGTGATGTATTGTGAAACTCAAGCCTCCCAGCTTTCACTTAAATTTCCGTTATCTGTCTTGCAACATAAAAGTGAAATCAGTTGCTTTAGGAGCTTGTTACAATCAAGGATAACTGCACCCTAGGCAAAGTCTCTTAAAAACTCCCTATAATTATCAATTTTTCAAGACATCAAGAAACAAAGATTATCCAAAGGGTTATTCTGCTGTTCTTTATCCAAAGCCGTATAAAAAATGTGTCTTTTCTCTTCATAAGTGAGCAAAACTTCTTTTTCAACTGCAAGCAGCTCAGGACCTGCAAGCACTGAGGTGGACACCTAGGGATGTGTCTTTAGCTGTGTTTCTGCAGGCATGGAAAGACAACTGCTCCATGGGGAGACGTTCTGATATATTCATCTCCTTCCCTCTGGTCTAGGACCATCTAGCCTTGATTCTGTACAGACTTAGCCAACAGAAATGCATTGTCTCACAGTTCTGGTGGGTGGAAGCTCATTTTAAGGAGTCAGCTGGGTTGGTTGCTACTGAAGGCTGTGAGGAAAGGATTTGTCCCAGGTCTCTCCTCTTGGCTTGTGTATGGTTGTCTTCTTCTTGCTCCTTCCCATCATATTTCCTTTGGAAATTCTTGCTAGCTCTACATCTCAGTCTGATCCCTCAGCATTACTACCTTTGTCACATTAGAGGACTAAGTTGTTCACCTTCTTCTCATCATGTCTTCCATTAGGAAAGGAGGGTATGAGAGGTTCTCAGTGGAACAGATATCCCACATTTCTAAAGGGTGAAGAGCAGAAACTCTCTGTCCTGGCTCTTCTATGCTCCCAAACCTTCTGTAAACTTGTTCCATAGACTATGCTGTTGTTTTTCCTCATTTTAATAGCTCTTACACTACACAACAAAGCAATTCCAATTTCCTAATCCTACCTCCAATTGTTGTTCTTCTTTGTTTTCTCAGTATTTAGGAAAGTATAAGTGTATCTAAAATAATCTGTGCTTAATTCTACATCCTATGCTTTTCTCAAACCTCTTTCTCTCCACTATGCTTTTAACATTAAGACCATCATCTTCCTTTTAATTTTCTAGTCGAAGGCCTATTGTAAACAGGCCAAATAACCTTTCAAGATCTTCTTCATACTTTCTGTTGTGCTTGATTGCATAGAATTACTTTCCCTTGGTTTACTACCTGCCTCTCAGGACTATCCTTTTCTCTATGTATTTTATTTTAATAGTTGTTTCATATAAGGACACATTGATAATGTTGGTGATCAAACCTAGGGCCTTGTGCTACCTATGCAAGTGCTCCACCATTTACCTGTCCCTTTCTCCAGCCTAAGAGCACTCTTCTTTATTAGTTTTGCCCGGAAAGGTGGCATAGAATGCTTTGGTTATCATCAGTGTGCTGGGTGTTTATCAGTAGTCCACTGGATCCTTTAAACAGTGTTTCCTTCAGGACTGTAAATTTGAACAGCTTTTCTGTTTGATCACTTGGGTTCCATCTCTGAATATTCATATTTTTATTATGTTTGTTGTTATTTAAATCGTTTCCTTTCTTTCCCTCAACAATTCATAAAAGCTCCTAATATATGTTGATAATCACCCTTTGTTAATCCACAAAAATAAGTGTTGATGTTCTTCAGAGAATCTGATTTTATTTATATTTTTCTATATGAGAATTTTCATTATTCCATGTTAACAATATCTTTTAATTCTTTTATATTAGGCTCTCAGCAATGGATAATAGTCTCAACTCAGAGATTATATATTATTTTCATAAAATATTTCCATTGAATATATAACATATAAACATTATGTTATATGTAAACATATATATATATATATATATACACACTATAATTTTAAACTTAGCTCCATATTATTCATACTGTGTAACATGGGAACCCATTACTTTAAAAATGATTATAGCCACAATTATTTTAATGGCTTTTTAAATTATTAAGGTAAAAATCAAAACAGACATGTTCTTGCATTTAAGAATGTAAATCTCTCGCTCATGTCATGAACCCACGGATTTGACACTGATAATGAGAAGACTTGCTGCACTGTACAACACTGTTTTGGGGGGTTGGATTCTATAATAATTTTTTAATGATTACATTAGGGATTTTATAGTCCTAATATATCTTAGAAATCTTAGTAATATAAACTTTCTTTATTAATAAACTTTAGCTTTTAAATAAACTTTAGGATTACAAAAAAATTGAGCAGAAAGTACAGAGTGCTAAAACTCCATTTCCCTCTGCTGTCTCTCCTCTTACTAATATCCTGAGATAGTGTTGTGGATTAATTATATTCGGAAAGCAAAATTCATACATTATTATTAACCAATGGTTCCAGGTGACATGAGTGCTCTCTCTTCATGTTGCACAGTTCTTTGAGATTTGCCACATGTGTAATGCATGTATACACCATCATAGCACCAATGGAATAATACTATTCCTAAACATCACCTGTGCTCCACCTGTATTCCTGTCCCCTGCTCATGCACCTTACTAAACATTGATTTTTTTCACTTTATAGTTGCCTTTTTCAGGAAGCACAGTGTTGGAGTCATATATCCCATACCTATGTAACATTTTTATACTGACTTCCCTCACGTAGCAGTATGTACCCACATTTCTTCTACCTGGTTTGATAATATTTCCTTTTATCTTTAAATAACATTCCATTGTATGACTGGACCATAGTTTCTTCTTTCACGTCTTAAACACATGATGGTGGTTTCTAATTTTTGGTACTTATGAATAAACTGCTATAAACACTCCTGTGTGTTTTTGTGTGGACATAAGTTTTCCAACTAATTTAGGTAAAATCTAAGACCCCAATTGCTGCTTTGGATGATAAGATTATCTTTAACTTTGTAAAAATTGCCAGATTATCTTCCAAATGTCTGTGTCCCTTTACATCCTTCCTAATGAAGCGGGACAACTGGGCTTTTGAACAAATAATACCTACTTTTTAATCTTTCATTTCTTATTTCCTATTGTCCTTCAGCTGGCTGTTACTTAATTTAGCTTTTCCAACTTGTACTAAACACAGAAGTTTCCTATTTATAAATATATAAAATATAATATATAATATCATTTAATAAAATAAATATAATGCAAAAATTCTTGCTATGAATTCATGTATTTCTTTTTTTCTCATCAAAAGGTTTTAGGTTGAAGCTCTGGAAGAATAAAATCACTCCAAAAGCTGAGATTACCAAAGGTAATAGAAGAATTTGTGTACCAAATATGTGGCATTTAAACTGTCATTAAGAAACTCGAAATTTCACAAGTTTGGGTTTAAGGAACTCAGCTCTACTTGAAATAAACAACAGTTGGACCACTTGACCTTAACACACACTTTTATTTTTCTCCCCCACAATTTTCTGCAAATTTATTGGAATAAAATTTGTTGTAATAGCGAATGTAACACTTCTTATTTTCTTTCTTTGTGACAGTATAGGAAAAAAATGGGGATATTACATCAAATATAAAAAAGACTTTTGAAAAAGACAACATTATGAAACCTTGTATGATTTAGCCCACAGATCTATAATAATTAAACTACCAAATCATTTAATGACATTTTCTAAGTCACTCAATAATAAATAATAAGCTATCATCAAATTTGATTTATTTTCTGTAAGATATTTTTACCCACGAAAGAAAATGTGCAGAGGCAAACAGATAAGATCCTAGCACAAGTAGCTTCTATTTGGGGGCTTTAATAATGACAGTAAGTTTTTGAAAAAAGAAATTTCTATAAGTGATATATCAAATTAAAATTTACCTCAAGAGCTCACACTGAGAAGAGCAATAAATTTAATATAAATGAATATTCAGCTTTTTTTCCCTCTTATTTTGAGTAACATAACTCTACCAAATTTCAGAAAATCTAATGAAATGGGAAAGAAAAAGCTCTTGTTTTTGATGTAGGTGATCTCAACTGCTGATGACTACCTCAGTAGTGAGACCTGCTTTAAGGCCTGGAACCTAGCCGTGGTGTCAACTTCTGCAATGTCCATGTGCCTATGCTGACAGGAAGACGAGAGCAGAGCAGATTCATATACACTGTACTTAACCCACAGTGTTTGTCATTCTCCTGGGCTCAAGACTGCAATCAACTTTAGATCTGTTCAATTATGCCTGTGGGCGTGTGTGTGTGTGTGTGTGTGTCTGTGTGTAAAACAAATATAGGAGAATCAAATTTCTATTAAATAACATCTACTTTGAGGTATGTCTGCTTTTTCCTTTTTATTTTAATATCAATATATAAATAACTCCAATAAACTAGTAAGATGATAATCCATAAGAAAATGGGCTAAACACTTGAGCTGGCAGTTCAAGAAAGAGCATATCCAATAACCAATATACCTTTAAAAAGGTAACAAGTTCATTGGGGAAAGGCAAATTAAAACTGTAGTGTAAAATGACTTCAGACCACCACAACTGTTAACACAGTAAGGGAAGGAAAGACAATTTATGAGATAATCTATTGCATTTTAAAGCAATCACCAGATAGGTGATCTGTACCAGATATATGCAGAAATAACTTATCTGTACATCAGGTATATTTAAGAAAATGAATTTTCTTTTCTGAATTTGTTCATACACATCTCATTTTGTCTTTTCTGTTTTTCTGAAGTGAGACCCAGCAAAGTCGCACCTCTATGGTAAGCTACCGATGGAGCTGCTTCAGAGGTGGAGAGGGTCAAATTTGACAAAAAAATTTCTCGCTATATTTTATATGATGTTGATGATGAGTAAGGAATAATAGCAATGATAATGATAATAATAATAACATTGCAAACTAAGACTGTGTGCCATTTATAGCACCAGTTCTCATTAGAAATGAAAACCAGTATTCTCATTGGCTATCCATAGTAGGTGTGAGTGTATAAGGAAGCTGTGGAGAGATTTTGAGTTTTTAGTATGCTGCTGCTTTTCCAGATTCTGACTATATCTGTCTTCCATAAAGGCAAAAATGCTAAGACAGCTTAACAATAAAAGGTTGAACCGATACTTTATTGAAATCAGGTATTTTACTAGAGTCTTACATGAATTCTTGATTACTTTATGGTGTTGTATATGTGATAGGCTCCATATTTTGTTTAATGGTTTTGTTTTATTATCAGATTTTACACTAAAGGAGTAAAAATAAGTATCCTGTGAAAATGTGACATAGGATGGTTGCTTATAATACTTTCTTTTCTTCTATTCCTTTGTTCTATGTGCTCTCCCTGTGTGTAAAGTATGTGGAGCTGATGAGTCATCCTCTTTGAGAAGCAGGAAGTGGTGAGTCACTTCCTTGGAGGGGTGGTATGTGCCATTCCACTCACAAACTGTATTTAACTATGCCTCTCCCTTGGACGTTAATGAGAACATATGCGAACTTTCTTCAACTTCCACAAACCCAGTTGGCATTATTATCATATGGGAAAAAAATCCCAATGTGCTATTCACAGGAATATTCCCATGTGACTGACTTTCTTATCTTGTACGGTTGGGACTTCCCTTGCCTTGTAGAGTTACATCTGGAAGTTAATTTTGGAAAGCTGTACTTTAAACTTTTTTTCTTATTTATACAACAAGTTTTGTGTTTATTGGTATTATTATAAGTTTACTGAAGCATTAAAGTCCACATACATACAGCAATTCCACTTTACTGCTACAGGGATCAACAAAGACAAAACAAAATGAGACTGTATATTTCTTGTAGGTAGCAATATTTTATTTTGAAAAGCATGAATTTCTTTTCATTTCACAAGAGTGTCAATGGGTAAGTATGTTCCAACATTCCCATTGTCAGAGTTAGGAATATGAATGCAAAGAGAAAACAAAAGAAAACAAACGAAATTTATATAATTACCTTTTCCCCTCTCAGCTGACAACAGAAATATATTAGAATCCTAGTCTACATCTGTCAAGATCAATTTGCAATGATGTTAATCAAATTAACTAGTAGCTAATTAGTTATTTTTATTTTTAGCACATACATGAGACAAGTGCTAAAAATACAGACTGTTTTCTCATATTCAGATTAGATGATCTTCCTATTGCAAGATGTATTAGCTTCATTGAAATGGACACTGACGACTTAGAATGTGTTATAAATATTGCTTATCTTAAAAAGGTATTTTCATTGTTTTTCTAAACTTGACATATTTAATTACCTAAAATACCTATGAGGAAAAGAGGAAGAGGAACAAACCATGATGGCAAAATCAATAGAGCCATATGTTCTAAGAGAGATCACACGTGTACACAGTTTAATGAAAACATCATATACTATTTTGTAAGGTTTCATGAAAAAAAAGTGAATCACTTCCTGTACTTCCTTACATCACGTGGGAAATTTCTTAGAATATCTGTTCTGTGGTAAATTGTTCCTCTATTAATCCTTCCAATTCATAGTTCTAGTTCCTTGATCTATTGTTCAACTATTTTAAAATGTCAAGAATCTATCCATCAAAATTTATATATAACTTTTTTATTAAAAACTAATGTAGACAGGCCTTTCTCTAATACCGATGCTTTTACAGAATGTCATAATGATCAAATATTTTAGTGCTAAGTTTATTCAAAATTTTGAACCAATCTGGAGATTTATCTGTTTTATATTTTTATTTATATAAATCAAATACAAAAATAGTAAGAAAGTAGGGAAAATGCTTGTGCAATATAAACAGAAAAATACTAATCACTGCATCATGATACAGTTTACAAATATACCCATTGTGGGGCCTGGAATTTAGCTCAGTGGTTCTGCTGCCTGCCTCAAAAGCCCAAGCCCAACATCCCGAGTTAGAGCCCCGGTACCAAAAAAAAAAAAAAAAAAGAAATATATATATATGTATACACACACACACACACACACACACACACACACACCCATTGTGATAAAAAAAACTACAGAGAATCCAATTTTTTAAATTTATTATAGTAACAAAACACATTGCCATTACTGCCCCTCATAATATTATCTCTGGCTTGGGACAAACTTATCCCATCATTCTTGTAACTTCCTTTTTTAAAAAATGGTGGGGTTTTTTATTAGTAAATGTTTACAATGCATAATACTTACATTCACTGTGCGGAGTTGGTACACATCCATAACACATCTTCATCCTTCTTTCCTCATCCTCCCCCATCCAACTACCACTAAGGGAAGTAAATCAGACACCCAAGCTTAAATATCACATGGTTTTTCTTGTATGAGAAACCCAAATAAATTTAAAAACAAAATAAAAGGTAGATAAAAGGAAACAGGGAGATAGAATTTTTGCAAAAGGGAAGGGCATCTTGCCACTTTCTGAAGCAGCTCTAGAGGTCCTCTTTTGTGACTGATCTTCTTAGTTGAACTGCCATTGCTGTCTCCCCGTGCTGAACCAATTCTATTGCTTATCTTTCATGAGCATTTTGAGTTTGGGGAAAAAGTGAGAGATCACAGTGTCCCAGATGTGGTGAATAAAATGGATGAGGAAACATGATAAAATTTTTATTTCACAAAAATTGCCATAAACGGGCCGGGGATTTAGGTCAGTGGTTCCGGCGCTGGCCTCACAAGTGCAAGGTCCCGAGTGGGATCGCTGGTACCAAAAAAAAAAAAAAAAAAAAAAAATTGCCATAAACGTTTTGAATCAATTTCAGGACATCTGGGTAGCAATGACTGCAACTAAAGACACACATGAGAGTGAGTGGTGAGAACAATGGGATGCCCGTGTTTGAGGCCAGGGAGAGTAATGTGAGGGAGATTAAGGACCATGTCTTTTAATTTAATATTTTTTTAAAAATTTAAATATTCAATGGTATATTTTGATCACACCACAAGAATTCCAGTGAATAGGCAGCCTTGGGAATAATATTCCTATATACAAAAGTAGTAACAAGTTCAGGGAAATCCTGAAGATAGCATAGTAATAAGCAATGGAGCTGGAATGCAAACCTGTGCTTTTCCTTTTTTTTTAATTGTTGTTTTGGAAGTTAAAAGTAGGAAACATTTATTAAGAGGAAGAAAGCTTCTCTCTAAGAGAGACAGAAGGGGGAATGGAAAGTAGGTTGCCCGCTCACCCCACTTTTCAGAGATGTTTTATACAGCAAAGCCATGTGGTGAGGCGGGTACAAAGTGGGACAGAACTATAAGACCCAAAGGAAATTTACAAGGTGGGCATGAGGTGGACCAAAGCCACGACCATCCAATAAGATTACAAGTACAGTCACCCAGGTAATATTGATTAAATGGGGGTCCAATGGGGGAGCACGTCAGGTAGCAAGTTACAAGGATTTTCCGTAAGGGTGAGGGTCAGGGATATTTCTCGGGAGAGGCTGGGTTAAGACCTTGGTGCCCTACCCAGGTGATTGATACCTGTTTAGAATATCAATCACTGTTATTTATCCTACATGGGTGTGCTAATTTCTCTCCTTTTACAATGCTGGCCTGCAGTGAATGTGTCTTCACTCTCCTCCATGTTGGCTCCTCCTGGGTTGGCCCTGTCTAACTGCCTACAAGATATCTAATTAACTTACCTATCTGCAAAATCCTCCCCTCTGAAGAAGAACCCCTAACTGCTGTGAGGGGGCAAAGGGTGAGGGGGCATTCTGGCTACTTCTGTCTGAATAGGGTTGTAGTTGTGATCAGCAGTTAGAGTTACTCTCCAGAGGGTCTATCTAAAGGCCTTTGATGGGCACCAGGCACTGTCATCTGGGTAGCTGTATAGCTTTGAGTCTGGAGGAGACAAAGCCAAAGAAATAGTTAAGAATACATGGGCCAAATTATAAGGTGAGCAGGATTGCTATGAATATAGGCAACAAGGGTTTCCACTGGGAGGAACTAGTAATAGCCTCCCACAAAGAGGATAAGGAGAAGGTCCAGGGGACTTCAGAATCCAACATGGAAGTCCTATTGAAGAGTTTAGCAGTTATAAGCTGTTTACAAGGTCGATTTGGTGGATCCCAGTAAAAGAAATCCAGCACATTTGTCATTGGTTCCATTTGTATGACTGCTTGGAGTTTGGCAGCCTCTAGGAAGAATAAACAAACTTTCAAGAAATTAGAGCATGTATAATCTAAGCATGAGCACACTAGAATGGAAGGGCAGTGGGGAAAAAGTCACATTTAGAAATTGAAATATAGTGATTGTAACCTGCTGGCTCTTATAGATTCTACCATAGTTGTTTTCCTAATGTTCCATTCATCATACATTTTATTTTATAGACAACTTAGTTGGAAAAGTGCACCAGTAATTGTGTCAGGATTGGGCTGATAGCTTAACATACTTGAAGCTCTGTGGCATTCTTCTCCTTGGGGAGGAGAATGCAAAAGAAAGAGGAGGAACAATTTGCCCTTCCTATTTTCCTTCCCTTTTTACTATCAGCTGATTGGTTTAGTGAGTAGTTTTGCAAAACTTGTTTCACTTTGTTTTTGGAGAAAGCTGAGGTTTGTGCTTCAAACAAAAGACAGCCAATTACTAACTTCTGGTTGCTAGGCGTGGCCTCTGTGCAAACCCTATAAAACCAGTAGTCCAAGGCTTCACTTGTAGTCTGAAACCTTCAGAGAAGAGCCTCTCTTGAGTTCTTTGGAAGAAGGTAGAAAAAAGGTAAGCCTTAGTTTTCTTTTAAGGTAGTTTTTGTTGCTTTGAAAACTTTTCCAACACCAGTAAAAATTTCTCTGGATTTGCTTTGTGGTTTTCTCAGCAGTTTTATTACCATGAAATGTCACTGTTTCTATAGAATTTATGGCTACTTGCATTTAATATACTTTGAAAAATCATATTTTAAGGATTACACATTGTAATGTTTTAGTTTAATTAATCGAGAAATACAATTTATAAGATACGGCAAATATAACTTTGTTTGGCTGTTAAGTTGCCATGGTAAAGAAGGAATGTGCTTAACTTCTTGTAACCTTTAAAGAATGTGTTTTTCCTTTCCCTCTCCTTGGAATGTGCTTTTTTATCTTACAAGGAAATCAGTCTGTGGGGTGAGTGCCTGTAGGGGTCCTGAAAAACGAAAGTGGCAGAAGTGTGTTGGCAGGGAATTACAAAGTAGCAGCATTTTCATAATTTATTTTCTGCTTTTGTAAGGAAAACTGATTAGATTTAGATGTCAGTGTGGCAGTTGTGCCCTTTGTAATTAACGTTTTTAAAATTAATGTTATGTTTACTCATATAATTTAAGAAGGTCCACTTATTACTCATTTCATTTAATCAAGGTGTGGCCACATTCTTTTTCCTGTGATCTATGACATAGACAGGCTTTTCCAGTGCTGGTTTGAAAACACAAGGAAAAAGGAAACATTTCCTGGGTGATGTCAGATAAATTAACCCATGAGAATGCCAGAGGTGCTCTCTGAAACCTATTCTAACAGCATCTTTATTGCTGCATGTATGAATGGTCATAAAATTTCTTAAAGAAGCACAAAGTAAATCTGAGAGTTTTAATGGTTTTGTACATAATTTGCAAAAGTGAGATTATGAATCACAGCTACATACTTGGCTACTGCTTATTACAAATGTCCCTTCCAGTATTTTTCTCTTAGCTTATTTTAAATGTTAATTAAATGCCTTGATTTCTAATTTGCAATACTGGCTAATTAGAGATTTGCTTTTTCTTGAGTTGGTATGCTTGAAATTGTGCTTGAACTTTGAAAAAGCAATGTTCCCCTCTGTCCTCAGGAATGTATCTTGTGAGCTGTAAAAGAAGACATTTTGAAACAGATTCAAATGTTGCAAAATGCTGGTTTCATAGTTCTGAAATGGCCTCTTCTGCGGAAGTTAGAACCATCCTAGGCCCAGGCTCAACCACATCTGGCAGGTCCCCAACATATGACTGATGTTGACAAAATAATAATGACATTATTAAGGGACCAGCTATAGTTTCATGCTTATTAAGTGCCTTTTCAATCAAAACATCTGCAGAGATTGATTTCTGTATACATTAACTACCTAAGCTGATTGTTGTTAATTATCTCCAGGCCCATTAACCTATGATATATTTAAATTTAGGGCAAAACTAATGAGCCTGTTACCTTTGACTGACAAACTACAAACAGTTTTTGAAGTAAACTCTTTCCTTTTCCTTTAAAATTAGATAGCTTTACACATTTGTAAATACCGAATAGTTTCTCTAGTGTGAGAAACTGAGAGTGTAAATAAGAACTAAAAGGATTAATAACTAATAATTGATACTTTGAAATAGGAAAAGGTCCAAAGGGGTAGAGGTGGTGGGAGGAGATGGGGAAAGGAAAGAATGGAAAGGAAAAATTATGAGAAAAGAAAGAAAAAATGGAAACGAAGTATGTAAATAGGGAAGGGTGGAGGGGTGAAGGGCGCATAGGTAATGGGGAAAAAATAAGAACCAAGATACATCATGTACAGGTACAAGCACCCAATGATAAATGTAAATGTATTGTATACCTAAAATGTACCAACAAAAGAATTTAAGCAAAAAAAAAAAAAATTAGATAGCTTTTATCTGGAAAATCAAAATAAATCCAATTTACATAATCCCTTATTCATCAGTTAATATTCTTCATCACCATGTACTCGAGGTGGAATTTAATATTGTCACTTCAGACCTATAATGAATCTTATATACTATTTTTTTTTTTGGTACTAGGGATCAAACTCTGGTCCTTGCGCTTCCTGGGCAGGAGTTATATACTATTTATTCTAATCTTCCTATTTTATAAATGAAGCCCATCTGGAAAAGCTTACTGTTTTCTTGAAGTCAGATTGTCAGAGAAGCAAAGCAAGTTCCAGAAGATCTCAGCACTATGTTTATATCTTGTAGTTGTGAAAAGTTCGTTAACAGTGCAGATGTTCCCTAAAATACAAGTAAAGATTCATATTAATTTAATAAGACTAATGAACATACAGTACTAAATTCGGGGCCTTTAAAGTACTTAGCGAATAGCATATTTGCATTGTTGTAATGGGATGCTGTAGGGGATATAAGTAAGTCCAAGGAACACAGTAATACAGGACAAGGGGGCCGTTGTATAGGTAAAGGGAGAATGTTTGGGAGAACATGGAAGGTCACCCAGTCCAGTGCTGAAGACCAATTAAGGCTTTCTGGAGGATGGGATGGGTCTGCTATGAGTCTTCATTTAGAAGCAGCAGTTAGTTAAGCAAAAGGAAGTGGGTGTGCAGGAGCAAAGAACATTGCAGGCAAGGGCACTCTGGATGCCAAAGCCCAGAAGCAAAACATTAATGAGCGTACCTTCCAGAAAGTGTTTGTTCAGTCACAGGATTGTATAGTCTAATTGGCTTCTTTGGGAAGGTAGGTGTGGGGACAATTTGTGTAATATATAATCAAGGAAAAACACACACAAGGCAAAGCATTTAAAAAGAAACTGCCTAGGGCTAGGGTGAAGCCTAGCACAGTTTCTAAGGACTGACCGTTAATGAACTTGATTCTCAGGTGTGAGTTATTAAAAATAATATTGATCTTGTCCTAGTCATTTTGTTCCTTAATTGAAAAGAATATGTAACTCTTACTCTTTGAAATCAGAAGGCATGGCTACTGGTAGTATAGGTTTTAAGTATTACAATGAAAAGGACAGAGAAAAAACAAAATTCACAGGATTAATCTGATTTTTATATAGAGTGCTTTCACAATGAAATTTGGCCAGATTATTTTTGATGTGGTATTTGTAAATTAGGCAAATTTTCTGTTAATGTGCACAATTGGCTTTGGGCAATAACTGGCAGGATGTGTTAAAATCTGTTCTTTAGAGAAATTTCTTGTATTCTGCCATGAATCTGGTATCTTCAAGAGCTAGGAAATGTTCTTAGGCTAACTTCAATTCCATTTTTGTCTGTTGTTTTTCCTGAGGATGCGATTCTAGATACTTCTTTTTGACACTGTCCTTCTAGGTTGTGCAAATGATTTAGACTAAAATATAGGAACTCAACACGTAAAACACAGAACAGTCTCCTCTAGGGACACTGTCTTACAGCAAATCAATTCCTCAAATGCTTTACTTTTGTCACTTTATGTTATGTAATTAATATAATATCATTGTTTCCATAGGTTTTCTTTTTTAGAAAGAAATCATTGCATTATGCAATTATTTTTAGAAGTGAAAGAAATAATGAAGTATAATAGCTTTTAAAACTTTTGTTTAGATGTTGTCAGACTCACTTTAATTTATAATTGAAAATACCTTTAGTCTTTGCTTTGCTCTTTTTTGAAGTTTTTCTTTTCTAATTCAAAAGAATAGAGTAGTTGATCATGTTTTGATGAGTGATAGAAAAGTGTTTTGCCAAGGGAACAATGGAATCATTCATTTTGATGATTCTTCTTTATTAAGGGCTGAGATGAGATGATGAAAATAGAAATTTTAAAGATTTGAGTCTTTCCTAGAGTTGCTATGAAGTTTTAGGTGTGCCAATTAAGCAGCTGGAATGTGTAATTCCATGTGGCAACAACGATTGCACCAGATTACATTGCAATGAGAGGTAAAACCTTGTGCAAAATTGCACATCATGACTTTACGTTAGGAACCACCTTTAAATTTATTGATTGTTGGAGAGAAGAGAATGCATTAAATGAATGCCAAATATATGGCTTCTTCACACAGATGACAAGGTAATTTGAACAATCCCCAGGACAATTAAGTAGAGATTGTTTCTGCTGTGGAAAGTATTTCTCTCAGGTATTTAATCTCATTACCTGGAACTGCAGTCATTTGTCAGCAGGCATGGATTGAATACTTTGTCTGAACATGCTGTTAAGGACTCAGCTTATGAGTTTTACTGCTCATGAGTCATTTAGCCTCGTATCATGAATTTACAATGACAGATTATCTTTCTAATTTCCCTTCCAAGTATTCCTAATATCAGTCTCTGGAGGGGTAAAACAAAAGGGTGTAGAGAGATAGCATAGTGTAGACCTTGAGCATGGGCACCTAAAAGTGCATCTCCAGACAAAAAGGATCATCGTTGGCTTTTTGGTACATGCAGACAAAATATGGACTCATTAAATTTTAATATATTTCGTATTTTTAAAAATATACATCTAATAAAATTGCTACAAAAGCGTGATAGGCTTTTAAGAAACTTCCTTTAGATAGACTTTGTCACAAGGTCACGTATGTTGCAATTTCACCTACTCCTTGCTCAAACAAAACCATGTTTAAAATAGCCTTCTTCTTGATGTTTTGTGTCTGGGAGAAAGCATGCAGGGTTTGTGTTTAGACTGGAAGAAATAAGAAAACATCAATTACTTCATGTGCTGAAATAGTTTTATACGAAGATATGGATGAAGAAGCTGGATATTTGAGAAGAAATACATGGATTGTGTTTTGGGTCAATCCACTCCTAGATTGCCCCAGTTTATTTTATTGTATAAATGTAAATATTATGGTTGTTTTCTTAGCATTCCTTTGCTCCAGGCCCCACTTAATCCCACATAGATTCTCTAGTGGCCTAATCAACGGTCTCTAATCTTCATTTTACCCATCTCTTAGCCATTCACCACGATACAGGATGAATGATTTTTTCTGAATCACAGTCAGAGTCACGCTACTTTCTTTATGCAAACCTACCAATGCTTTCCTAAAGCTTTGGGCATATATTTAAACATTTTTGTTTCAGCTTCTGTTAGCATTTTTTGTTTCAGCAAAATTTTTCTTCAGTTCCCAAGTGTGATAAGCTTCTCTCTGCTTTATTCTCTTTACCTTTCTGCTGCATTCATCTTGACTCATTTCAAGAGAGACTGCCCAGGCAACATTTCCTCTAAGAAGTTGCTTAGCCTTTGTGGTTTTCCTGGCAGAGAACACACTAACTGGAGGTTCCTCCAGGCAAAGGATGGTAATTTCAGTGCTTTTGCACCCGAGAGCTGGGCTGATGGTGGTTTGTAAATGTAGTATGTGAAATCAATCACCAGCTCTCCTCTTCAGCAAACATGCTCCCTTGTGGTAGTCATTTGATCTCTAGGGATTAGGGCTGAATTTTTCAAGAAAGAGCCCAGTTTCTGCTTAGAGGCCAGGGACTTCTTTTTAAGTATATGATCATTTAAAAAATGCCTATACCCCACATTTTATTATGTTCTGAAGTATAATTCTAACAAGGAAGGACAAGATTACACAATAACCATATGTCATATATATGTAAGGGAGAATGTTTGAGGGTGGTTTATTTTTTAAAAGCGTCTACTATTTTCTTTCTAGACACTTCTTTAAAATGGCAATGGTATCAGAATTCCTCAAGCAGGCCCGTTTTATTGACAGTCAAGAACAGGACTACATTGTAAGTAGAGTGATAATAAAGTGATGCAGTTACAATATTAAATTTTAAAACTATGGCAATTGAATGGATATTAATTTACGAGTCTCTGATCCACAGAAAAGTGTGAAATCATCCAAAGGCGGTCCTGGCTCAGCCGTGAGCCCCTACCCCAGCTTTAATCCCTCCTCTGATGTTGCTGCTCTTCACAAAGCCATAACAGTGAAAGGTGAGTGTGTTTCCTGAAAACAGACCCATCCTGGACATTTCAGAGTGCTCTTTGAAAGCTTATCAGAAAACGGACAGGAGCAAGGGAAAGAAGCTTTTTCATTTTGATGATAAGATCTCTATCAAATGAAGATATATTTCCTTCTCAGTACTTAGAAAATTATGGTCAAATCAGTGGATTGTCTACTGCTGTGGCAAATTATCTTTATGAGTTCACCCTCAGAAACTCGGCAGCAAAAATCCAGAATCAACCTAGCTGATCACATTTAGGGTTTGAATTAGGATCAAATACTTTGACATTCAGGAGCAATTTATTGGCTAATTTTTGACTAGGTCCAGGAGCAATTTTTTGGCTCCTTATTTCTCATTCAAATGAATAAAATGTCATCTTAAGACTTCCAGCTTGGTAAGAAGTGTAGTTAATTCCTAGGCTGATAAAATTTATATTTTTTTAGTGTGTTAAGAACTGCATGTGGAACATCTTGATAATGAATAATTTTGTGTCAAGCAAATTGAGTTTAAAACCTGGAGACTCCTTATTTCCAGGTGTGGATGAAGCAACCATCATTGACATTCTAACTAAGAGAAACAATGCTCAGCGTCAACAGATCAAAGCAGCCTACCTCCAGGAAAAAGGAAAGGTAGGTTAGAGTGGTCAAGGTAGATATTTGACTTGGCTCAAATTTATGCAGAAACATGGATTCTGAAGCACATTTATCTAATTGTTTCAGTTTGTAACTATTATTTTCCATTTCATCTCAAACTGGGGTTGTAGTATTTATCCACTTTGTTGCAAATGAATCAATTTTAACACATTTACTGGATTCATACAGTCCTCATCTTGTAAATTCCTTCTAGATGTGATGTTTTGTATTGGGGACAGGTCTTCAATTTGAACCTAGCAAGTATCAAAATTACCATAGACCATAAGGAATATGTTTTCATTGAACTGTATCTTCTGCTAACATTCAAAATGAGCTGCAGCACCTGAAATCTAAAATTTGTGTGTAATTCTACTTTAGAAGTAAACTTTATATCTTACAGCAAATGTAGGTAGTTCTTTTTTTTAAGTCAGTGCATTTAGAAAACTGTAAAATGTCAACTACTGATTATAATGCTTATTTGAGCAATGAAAATCTCAAAGCTTAGAAAAATTAATACACATCTTTTAGAGTATTCTCATTACTGTTTTTGTTGACATATAGCTTCTTCTCTGTGTAAAACTCTGAGAATCCTATCCTGCAAGAAATTACCAGTGGATTCAGTAAATCTCATCTAATCCTACTAGATCTAAAAAGTTAAGATGACATTCCTAATATCTAGTATACTTTTCAATATGAAAGAAAGGTGTTAAATTATTGTGTTTAGGGATTTGTCATAAGATGACCTATGAACAGATAATACCATGTTGCTATAAAGTAAGATATTAGAAACCCTAGTGCTAAACTTTTTTTTACAGCCACTAGATGAAGCTCTGAAGAAAGCCCTCACAGGTCATGTAGAAGAAGTGGCTTTAGGTTTGCTGAAAACTCCAGCCCAGTTTGATGCAGATGAGCTCCGTGCTGCCATGAAGGTAAATCACCAATTTAGCCAAAGCTCCTGTCCCTGGCACAATGTATAAAGTTTACATATTCCTGCTGTCTTGTCGTCAGTGTGCTTGTCCATTAGTGGGAATTCAGAGTGAGTACATTAATAATTCAAAGAATGAATCTGTAGGTACATGAGGAAATAAATGTTGGCATTAATACCCTCCTTATAATGTCACTGTGTAAGTCAAATATCTGCATTTTTAATATCTCCACCACAAATTGGCTGCATATGCATTTTTCTTTAAAGCAATGTAATAAAGAGTTTATTATAATTATTAAATATTATGGGTAAAAATGACTAAATGATAAATTCAATAAATTTTGTGATGAAAAACTAGTCTATCCTTTTGAATAAAGATTTTTTCCTATACATCCTTTCTTTCCTTTTCTTTTAATTTAGGGACTTGGAACTGATGAAGACACCCTCATTGAAATTTTGACATCAAGAAGCAACAGAGAAATCAGAGAAATTAATAGAGTCTACAGAGATGGTAAGTTGTAACGTCAAACAGTTCAGTACCTTAATTGCAAAGGAAATCTGATGCATTTTCTTAAAATGTAATGTATATGTTACTTATGGAGACTTTGGGAAGTCTGTATATTAAAATGTTTCTTTACTGTTGGGCACATGTCTACTGAATGTCTACACTGTTACCAGGCAACATTCAGTGTGCTAACATCCTAAGGAAACAGCCCATGACCCTACCTACATGGAGCTTGCACTTTAATAGAAAAAGTCCACCCAGAATTAATGGATACATGTTATCATGGAAACTTGATTCATAGCTCTGAACTTGAGGAAATTCCAAAGAACATTTTCTATTATCCTGGGACTTATTTCATAAAAATGTTTTATTTTGAAGAGTTATGTAAGTTGTTAAAAGTTTCAAATATTATTCACCATTTGTCCTTGAAAAGGTAAAGAATTAGGTAGTTTTTTGCTATTATAGCATAAATGAGTGAATCACTTTTATCTGTTTGGATTCATGGAGTTGAAAGATCAGATACGGCTCATTTTATGTATTCAGTGAGACAGCTCAGCTCACCTAAGTGACATGCTCAGTACTTGGAAGATAATAGATGCAAGTCTTTGGCTATTTCTCTCTCTCTCTCTCTCCTTCTTTCCTCTTTCTCTGTCTCTTTCTTTCTCTTCCCCGCCCCCACCTCTCATCCTCCCTCTTTCCCTCCTTCCCTCCCTTCCTTTCTTTCTTGTTTTTGTGGTGGTGATTGAACCTAGGGTCTTCCTACTAAGCTATGTCCTCAGCCCTTTTTGATTTTGAGGCGGGGTTTCAATAAGTCATTCAATTACCTAAGCTAGGCTTGACTTATGATCCTCCTGCCTCAGACTCCCAGAGTGCTAGGAATATAGGATTACATTCATGTGTCACCACACCTGACTGCCATTTTGCCTTTTCTAGTTTCCTTGAGCTGCTGGCTTTATTTACCCAAGCCAATATGTAGCTCCGTATACTGAGAGTACAATAGTTCTTGCATATTGTTTTCAGAGCTATTTAGTAAAGGAATCAAAACAAGGAAGCTTTGAATTTCATTTTCTGTAATAATATGTCTTTACCAATGTTTATCTTAGATTTACCAGTGGCAATAATGCAGTAATAAAAATGGTCATTATTAATTTTAATTTGATAAAAGTTTATAAAGGTAAATTTCCATATTCCTTTATTATATACTATATAAACAGTAAAGTCTAATGGCTGTATTAAATTACTGTTTCTGGTCAATTATAAATTCAGTTAATGTTTTCTATTAAGGATTATTTTATATATGTAAGTAGGTATGTATAGATAATTATATATAAATATATCAGTGTATTACATATAAAATATTTATAATTTTTAAAGTAGAAAATTTTACGTTCAAGCAGTTGTCTCTATTTTATCCTATTAAATAACTTTGTATTCATCCTACTGATGATATTTTTGCCACGCTGTATATCAGAATTAATAATTTGACAATGTCCAAATAAATAATTTTTTCTCCTTGGCAAAATTTTACAATACGGGCTTTCATTTCCAGTAGAATTCAAATACTTCTGTTGGTCTCTAGGAAATAAATTTGATAATGTAATGTTTCAGCTATTCTAATTTCTCTGTTTTATAAAAGAAAATGATGATATTTTGAAATGTGTCCTATGAATCGAATATTGTAGCACTGTAAATTCAAGCTAATACAGACAGGTCAGATATTGATTCTATTATTGGTATCACTATTTTGTAAGAGTTTAATCAAAATACTATTTTTCCTTATTCTCAGAACTGAAAAGAGATTTGGCCAAAGATATCACCTCAGACACGTCTGGAGATTTTCAGAAGGCTCTGCTTTCTCTTGTTAAGGTAAAATTCAAAAACTTCAGGAAACACCTCTGCTCTTATGAAGAACAAAATCTTATCTCTGTGCTTTCTCTAAAAATGAGAAATTAATACTTTATAATTTTAATTAATAAATCATAATTATATGTGTTACAGGGTGCCATGCGATGTCTTCGTACATGAATATTATGTGGAATTAATAAAAAGATAAATAACACATTCTTATTACTTACCAATTCTTCATAGTTAGACACTTGAAATTCCCTCTCAGTTACTTAAAAATATATAATACAGAGCCAGGGATTTAGCTCAGTGGTTCCACCACCTGCCTCGCAAGCGCAAGGACCCAAGTTCGATCTCTGGTACCAAAAAAGAAATATACAATACATTATATTGACAATAGCAACCTTGCTGTGCAATAAACCCCAAAATTTGTTCTTCCTCCCCACCTGTCAGAAACTTTGTACCCCATGATCAACATCTCCCCATCCTTTCTTCTCCTCTTCAAAGTCTCTAGTACTCTCCAGTCTATTCTCTGCTACTATGAGGTCAACCTGCTTAAATTCCAAATGTAGCTGAGTTTGCGATGCATCTGTCTTTCCCTGCCTGACTTACTTCACATGTTACAATGTCTTTTGGGATCATCCATGATGTCGTAAATGATAAGATTTCCTTTTGACCTGCTGTTTTTCAAAGAATATTATTTATCTGGCTTAAGAGAAGTTAAGTAAATCATATGATCATGTGGTATGGAGAAGTTTATAATAAGATGGATGTTTTCCAGGGTGATCGGTGTGAGGATCTCAGTGTGAATGACGAGTTGGCTGACACAGATGCCAGGGTAAGCAAGGGCTCGGAAAACAGCCCTCCCAGCTTACACCAGGTCACTGTTTGATGCTCTTGGCCTGAAATCAAATCTCAGATCTGCTGAGAAGCCAGCGGTTCTGTAATGCTCATTCCCTGAATGAGACTCAAGTTTATAGCCTAAAAGTGAAAAATACCATCTTAAGTTTTCAGCAGATTTCATAAAGCCAGAGAGTATTAAAAGAGAACAGTGAAAATTTTATTTGTCTTTCCCAAAATGGTTTTATAGAAAAAACTGAATTTTTACTTTACCACGTATAAGTAAGGCAAAATAAATTATTTATTAAGTGAAATGGAAATAGCAAGGAATGTAACATTCTTTAAACAGTGATTATTAAAATAGTTCATAGATATAAACAAAATGATATTGTAATTTTTATATAATTCTTATTTACTATATATTGTTGCGTATAGTTTTGGTGGGATTTCCAGTTATTCATACACCAAACCATTAGAAGAAAATGACATTTAAGACATGAAATTTTGATTTTTAAAAACACTAACCATTATTTGCATTATTCTTTACTCGTGGAATAGTATTCTGTATATAAAATTCTCCACAATGAGCCAGTAAGAATAGAAAATTATTTGTCCACGCATATCACCCTCACTCCACAAGTACATTATTCACACATAATATACCCTGATTAAATTTTTGTTAAATTAAGTACATACATGGTAGATCAATTGGCTTGAAATGTGCAAAATAATTTTTTTAACCATTGGAAGCTTGAGAATTTTAATAGAAATTATAAGCATATCAAAACCAAGTTATTATTTGAACAATTGCCCACAATAAAGATTATTCTTATTTGCTTGTGACATTTCTAAGTGTGCTTTCTATTTTAAGACTATCAGGGCTCTAAAATGTATATTTATGAACACTACATGGATTAGTGTGACCCAGAATGATGATAATAATTAACATTTCAAAATTAACAGAGTGTACTTGTGATAATAAGGGAATAATTATCTTTTTCCTTTTTCAAAAGATGAAAATGTATGGTTACTAAGGTTAAATTATTTTTCTAAGATCATACAGCTTTTAAATTACAGAGCTAGAATTTGAATGTAGAAACTGTAACACCAAAGTGCAAGTTCTATGTTGTGGCTGAATTGTTAATTTACAAGTACCATTTGCTGATAATGACTTTGAACAATAAAGAGTAAAGAAAATCTTTAGGGGTCCTTTGGAGTTATCTTCATAGAGATAATCTTAAGGCAATTCCACTCAGCAAATATATATTCTGCAAACATATGTTCACTTTCTAATGTTCACCAGGCACCTTGAAAGATACTGTGCAGGATACTTGACAAACAAAGCAAGGCCCCTGTCTTTAACGAACATACACACTTAGTATTGCCTACTTGGATTGTATTGAGCACAAAGCCATTGCCTGTGAAATATGTGAGGAGATCTAACATTCTTGTGCCAGAATCAATGTAGCAGAGTCACGTGTTTATTGTTGCATTTCCTGACAGGCCTTATTTGAAGCAGGAGAAAGGAGAAAGGGCACGGATGTGAATGTGTTCAACACCATTCTGACCACCCGTAGCTACTCCCACCTTCGCAGAGGTAAAAGAAATGATTCTGGAACCTGTGTATGGGACGTTCAAGTTTTCTTATTGAGTGCACATAAGAGAAAGAAAAGAGAGAAGTCCTAGTTGGTGTCTCTCCTATATAACAAGGGTGTGGTTCTCCTGACCTGTTGTTACTGTTTGTCCATCTGTGCAACTGTACAGACATCATCACAGTATTGCCAGCGTGTTTGTGACTTTGGGGTACCATTTCTTTATTTCCACTGTTCCTAATTTCCCAAAAGATTTGAAATAGTTATATAACAACAGTCACATACTACAGAGCAAATGAAATTCCAGTGAAGGAAAACAAAACAAACAATAAAAAAAAACTTGAAAATGATGATGAACTTTTTGCACAAGCCCTGAATCTCCTGGAAGCCAGGGTAAGGGTAAAATTATCTTACTACCTAAAATTCATTATCTGATACTAACACATGACATCAAATTTTAAACAAGAAAATTTACTGTGCAGACCTTTACTAAGGTAAGGTCCATATAGTTGTCAATGACATGTCATTTCTAATAACTGTTGGCCCTTGCAAACATTTCCTCCAAAATGTATGGGAGTATCAAAATTTCCATGTGATTTACATTACTAGGAGAAGATGAAATCTCCATGTTATGCCAAGGTGTGTGAATAGCTTTTTAAAATGTGGCTGACATTTGGTTATCCCAAAGGATTCCTTGAGTCAGTAATGCTGATTTTGGTGAAGTTTGTTAAAAAGCGCTAGGATTTGTACCAATCTTAGTGGAAATTTAATGTTCAGTGTTTCAGAAATACACCAAGTACAGTGAGCACGACATGAACAAAGCTCTGGACCTGGAGCTGAAAGGTGACATTGAGAAGTGCCTCACGGCCATTGGTAGGTAGTCCTGGATGGGAAGAGTTTATTAACGAGAAATTGTATATTCAGTGATACTGTGCTAATGGATGAATTTGCTGTGAATTGTGTTAGCATGCAGATAGTAATACAGTAGTTCTGGGCTGGGGCCTGGGCTTTGCATTTCTAACAAGATTCTGCTGGATACTGATGCTGTTGGTTCACAGGTACCACTTTGTGTAGCAAGATAGATTAAAAAAAGAACTCTACATATTGAGTTATGATCGTATTTTGTCTGGGCAGCTGCTTATATTTAAAGCTTGTCCTGTCCTGGGTTGTTTAATTAATTTATTTATTTTTAGGGTTCTTATTAAAGTACTGGTCAAATACTTACTTTCATGATCTTTAACACTTCTATGCCCAAGAGCAGTTTATTCAAAATAGCAGGAATTTTAAAGTTGCTAATGGTGTGGATTTAAGGCAACTAAAAAATAAATGATATTGTCTGTGAAGGGAATATACAAAACCACCATCTAGATGGTCTTAATATCTTCCTATTAGCTCAATATCCATATTGGGAGGAGGGGCTGGATAATCGTGGGTGCAGAATCCTGCTGGCAAAACTCTTACTTCTTTTCTTTCATACGAATCTTTTTTGTTTTGTGGTAAATACATCTAAACAATTAAAATTTACTTTTCTTGCAGTGAAATGTGCCACAAGCAAACCGGCTTTCTTTGCTGAGAAGCTTCATCAGGCCATAAAGGTATCATTTTATTTATAAGCTTTTCTTAGAAGAAAAATAATTTGTAGCTAGAACAGAAATTCCAGTATTCTTTGAAAATCACATTTGGTATTTTCACCTAAAAAAATCATTGTTTTATTAATGTAAGAGGTAATATCCTACTTTATTAAAATGAACTTCTGTTAGATTTGGTGCATTTTACAAATATACAGATGTTATTATAAAGTGAGCTTATTAAATAATTTATGGGTGACTTGTGATTTGCTTAAAACCTGAGCTGCCAAGGAAAGGTTGATTGAATGTATGAATTTAGTAACCTATTTGTAGTAAGGTTGTGAGTTTTATTATTTCCACTTTCTAAGTTTCATTTGCCTTTTTTATTATGTTATGCTTCATGTCATGGATTAATATTGAATCTTTAAAAATATCATTTCATGTTTACAGAAGTAGAAGGTCATATCAAGATGTATTTGAAATATCCCAACTATTTTGCTTCAACATCACTCTGTAACATGCATGGTATTATATAGGACACCACTTCCATATTTATATTTGGAGCTCTCAGATGAATAATGATGAAGTTACCTTTGTTATCCCTTTGCAAATCCAAGAAAGAGAGAGGGAGAAAGAGAAGGAGAGAGAGAGAGAGAGAGAGACACCAATCAGTTAATGTTAAGGGGCCTCTGTGAAATGACATGTTAGGCATGTTAACCTAAAATAATTGGAACAGTATAGTAGTTAGCACAGTGGCTGCCCCTATCCTGTGTGATATTCAGATGGATAAGATGAATACCCAGTACTACAAGAAAGCACAGAGTTCCATATGCCCATGGCTTCAGAAGTCTGTGTAGCCTTGCTGTCAGTTAAGACCTAAATTTGAACACAGAAGGTCAAACAACACTTCCAGAACAGTAAATCTAATTAGAGTAATGATGCACCATAGAAGAGGTTGTAGAATTAGGCAAGGCATTGTAAGCTCTGTTAAAGTGATTGGTTTTCATCCAGAAAACCAGAGCAATAGGAGAATCCCAAAGTGTTTTGAAAAGATGAATTCAATGAGCAAATTTACAGTTTCAGAAAAAGTCTACTGCAGTTGTAATTACTGAATAGGTCTAGAAAAGCTTGGACAGTGGAAGGCCAGTTAGGAGGTTGTAAAAAAGCTCTTTGCACTGACGGTTAAATTAGCAGCATGTATCTTGTCACTTCCTTACTACTTGTGTACTTGTGTGTGTGTGTGTGTGGGTGTGTGTGTGTGTGTATGTGTGAATATGGAGATAGTTTCTCTTACAGAGATTCTATGGAGGGGTAAATGGACTTCAATTTAAAATCTGTGTTCATTAATGGGAGTATTTTTATGACTATGAGAGACACTGTGATTTGTTTTGGACAGGGTCCTGGAACACGTCATAAGGCGCTGATCAGGATTATGGTCTCTCGTTCTGAAATCGACATGAATGATATCAAAGTATACTATCAGAAGATGTATGGCATCTCCCTTTGCCAAGCCATTCTGGTATGTTGTGATATTCACAAGGCTGCTTACACAAATGAAAGTTCATGTGGTATCTTCAAAGGGAAGAACTGACTTACTGTGTCTATGAATTTCATATATAAGATTAATTCAATGTTATGTGGCTAATTCATAAGTAAAAAAAATTTACTAGTAAGTTCTATACCAGAGAACTAGGTACATTTTTCAACTAAAATCATGGAAATGTTTAGTTTTCCATGTATAGTATTCTAAAGTATTTTAGTTTCTCACAGTGTAGATAGATTTTATGGTTTATTTTGCAAATAATAACATTAGAGGATAAGGAACTTATTTAAAATATTTTCTTAATTTTGTCATATATAAAATGTTTAAAATATATGTTCACAGACTGTGGCACAAGGATCACAAATTTGAGTCCTGCTTTGACAAATTAGCAAGGCCCCATCTCAAAATAAACAAATAAACCAAGGGCTGAGGATATAGCTTAGTGTGAAGGCCTTGAGTTCAATCTTGAATACTAAAAAAAAAAAAAAAATTTCAAGTTAACTCATTAGAGCATTGAAAAATAAGACAGAAAAGTCAAGAGTTTTGAGCTTATTGAAAAATAGGTAACAACTTAAATTCACATCACTATTTTTATTTCATAAAATCTACCAAGAATAAGTAAGAAAGTTACAAACTTATAACTTTGTCTCTTTCTGATGAGCGAATCAGGTATTTCCTCATGTATGATATGAGATTTTATACTATTATACTTTATTTAATTCTGTGTGATACTGCATTTCGTTCTTTAAAAGCAGTGCCTCTACTATAATAAATTCAGAGAAGTTTGTAATCTGAATCTTGAAAGGTTTTGCTTTTTGTACAACAATCCAGATCTATTAGTTATCGCTCTACACGTTATTTAATTAAATGAACAGTATTTTGATCAATAGTATCAGATAATGATGCACTGAAATGTATGATCTGACCTATACCTAAGTCTAAAAAGATAATAATTATTCTATAATTAGAATATATTGATTATGAGTTTCATAGCTTTAAGTGTACTCTATTTTTGAATCAACAGGATGAAACCAAAGGAGATTATGAAAAAATTCTGGTGGCTCTTTGTGGAGGAAACTAAACGTTCCTTTGAAGCTCTCAAGTATTCTTAACAGAAGACTTCTTAATCACAGTTTTCATTCTGCAACATTAGCTTAACTAGGAAGATTTGTTCAACAGGTTTGCAGTGCACCTACCTGCTTTCTGAAAACAATATACCCTATAATTCTTTTTGTATAATGGAGATAATCTTGTTTTTTAAATATGTTTACCAGAAAACATAAGACCCCATAAACTATGTAGGTGAAAATAAAAAAGATGTGACAATTATGTCATTGGCACTTCATTTTCATTCTGATTTTCTTTAAGTATAATCCAGTAGTTTAATTTGTTATCAGGGGACTGGAGCCTGAATCTTTTTTTTTTTTTTCCCTTTGGTAACGGGTTGAACTCAGGACCTTGCACTTGGGAAGCAGGTGCAGTGCCTCTGAGCTAAATCCCCAGCCCTAGAGCCCGAATCTTAAATTACAATTATTTAGTGAAATGGGTTGAACATGCTGATTTGATAAATGTGAAGAGTTTGCAAATGGACTTGTTAACATTTTATCCTATAGGTGCAAGTTATTGAAAGTAGCATAGCTAAACAAGAAAGTAAAAATCTGGAACATCTGCAAAATACAGAAAACCACAAGGACCAGTAGTGCTTCATCTTTTGGAATGAGTGAATGAATTTTGTATTAAGAACTTACCATAGGTTAGGAACTATTCTTAGATATTTTTAAAAAAACTATTTAGTCTTCACAACCTGAAAGGAGGTGTTATCTGCTTTATAAAAATGAAGAATTAAAAATACTAATGGACAAAAAACCAAAAAAATGGACATATGATTTTTTTTTTTTTTTTTTTTTTTTTTTTTTTTTTGGTGCCTGGGATGGAACTCAGATCTTTCCGCTTGCGCAGCAGGTGCGAAACCACTGAGCCAAATCCCCAGCCCGGACATACGATTTTTAAAGGACATTCACACACATAACACACATGCCCAAACACAAGATACTTTTAAATTTTGGCGTGGAAAAGTAGAAACTAAATAATGATAAATCACTTAAATACTTATTATATTTGAAACAATCTACATAAATTTAAAATAGCACCAAAGAGAAAATGTCTAACATTACAAAACCATGGCTTCCCAATATATTTATAGTTGGCATTTTGTCCCTTTCTATCCAGGCTCTGCATACAAGTACTTTACATACTTCATCTCTGTCTAAAATATCTTAAAAGCTATTTGATTCTCAACCAATCCTTGTTTATATTTTCTTATTATTAAAAACTAAAGTAAATATGCATTCTACTGACACACCTGTGTTCTTTGTACCCTGTGATACCTTTCTCCCCAGAGTTCCTAGGTGAATTTTTTCAAGCAACAATCCCTTTTGACTCCCTTCCTCCTCTAAACTCCTAGTTCCTCTATGCCTGGTAAGGAATGAAGAAAGACAGTTATCAGTGTATCAGTGTATATGAGGTCTCCTATATGAATAGAAAAGATGTTGAATAATTACTAAGTAAATAAGATTTTTACACACACACACACACGTGGAGGGAAAGACTACTACTTGGATAAGGTCAAGATGAAACGATAGGAAATACTGTGGGTTTTTTTTTTTTTTTTTTGTACCGGGGATCGAACTCTGGACCTTGTGCTTGCGAGGCAGGTGGCAGAACCACTGAGCTAAGTCCCTGGCCCCTTCCTGTGATTTTTTTGATATTTCCTTTATGGTGATTGGCTCATGGTTTCAAAGTGGCAGCCAGAGTTCCAGGCAATTGTCCTCAAGGCAAGAAGAAAGGAAGAGAAAAGCAGAATAAATAAAAATGGGTCAATTTCATTTTTTGGGGGGGGCACTGGGGATCAAACTTGGGACCTTGCACTTGTGAGGAAGGCGGTGGAGCCCTGAGCTAAATCCTGTGCCCCATCAATTTTATTTTTGTCCTTTTCCTTTTTCTTTCTTCCTAGAAATGTTTCCTTAAACCACAGCCCCTATATATTAAACATCCTTATCAGATTGCAAACCATAATTTTCAATGAAAGGCAATTTTCCCTTTCAGAAGACATATGAGAAAGACAAGATACACTTTAACTGTTACATCTGAGAGATAGGTGTCATTGTCATTCAGTGGACAGAGGTGAGTCACGCTGGCTAACATCTAGTACAGTAAAACCCCAAAGAAAAATTTCACCCTGCCTAAAATATCAATGACTTTGAGGTCATGAAGCTCTACTCTAAGTTAATCTCAAGCTGGGGGGCACCGTGCATCTCAAACATTGAGGTTTATAAGCAAAGGACAGGGATTCATACAAAGCTACTAGTGTCTTTCGTTATACAACCAGATCTTCAGATATATTTAAAGCATTACTCAAGCTGAGTCAATTTCAAGCAAACTGTTACACAACTCTGGTCTAGATTTTTAGGTAATCTATAATTACAATTAGGAAAAAAAGTCTTGGAATAGATTTAATAACTATTCAGCCCAGCCTCTGTATTTACTTTATACTTTGTCATAATGGAAACAATTATTGATATTTTATCTTAGATATACATGGCATAAACACTGGAATTACATTTTTAATAATTAGAAAAGTTACTTCTCAATCTGAATCATTATTTTTTTTCAAGGCTCAATGCCTATTTGCCTAGTTGTACAAAGCTATGTCTCCAAGTCCTAATCAGTCTCTGAGACTGTGCTGCTTTAATGATAGATGGAAAATGAAAATATTAAGTACATTTCTGAAAAATTACACACATTTAGGTCCCTTGGAAAACTGCATTTTCAAGGCATTTCAAATGTTAGCTCTAGGAATCACAGAGGTGGTGAAAAGCTATTATCCCTGTTTTATATTTGAGGCAGCAGGCTCAGAGGATTTAAATGGGGTGTTAAATTTTAAGATTAGAAAGTACCCAGGACTTCTCACTCAACATTAAAGCATATAATACTTTCTTTTATTTTGTTTTTTGGATTATTCAATGAAGGAAAATTTTAACAATATATTACAGTTATTGTCTTTAAGTGATCTACCCCTAGAGAGCTAATGCTATTGTAAAAACTATTACTCAATACTTTTAAGTTAACTACAGGATCTTTTAAATTTACATGTATTCATTCCTAACTCTGTACCTTATTCTCTTTTTGCTTTATCACCATAGGCAATCAACAATTTTTATGTATTTAATCTTTATCTCTACTTACATATTTTTGCATGTATTCTTTAATTTTATGTTTATAATCATCATTGAATACACAGTCAATTGCCTTAATTCAACAAGAGTGGAGTTGAAGTCAAAGTTGTGTTAATTTGGACTAAATAAAGGATTTCTATTTCCAAAAAAGTAAGTTAAGAAATCTATGCTAACATTGGAATGCACATTTCCATTTTTCCACTCTAGATTTCTTATCATTAAATAATAAAGGCATAATTAAATGAGACAGTAAATGTTGAAAAAGTGTAAGAGTAAACATGATTAGCTTATGAAATTGTAAGTTGGATCATCAGCAACACTACCAACATCACACATAAAACACACACACACACACACTCCTATTACACACATTCAGCACCCCTGCACACAGAGTTAAATCTTATTTGATGACTTCCCATTGGTTTTAGGATAAAGAAATGACTCTTATAGAGGCAAATATAGTGTGTAATTACCTATTTACTATGCCATTTTCTATTTCCCCTGGGCAGCGTGCTCTCTGGCACATTCTGTATTTCACATACACTGGCATTCTACAATCCCTATTCCTTGCTATGAACGCTTCTAACTCAAGACTTTTGTACCTCAGCATTGTTTTATTTCATCTCATCCTTATAAACTTACAGATATCAGATCACACACCTCAACAGTTACATTAATCCTATACATCTCTACTATATATAAATCTGAGCTGCATTTTTATGCACTTCGCTGGCATAACTACTTCATAGTTCATGAGATTATATTCAGTAATCAAGCCTTGAGATGAGCTGTATTATTTTTCTTTGTGATCATCATGAAACATTTCTATCCAAGAGGGAGAAGACGTTTGTAATATTTGCGAAGAGACTTTTATGGTATAGCAGTAGAGTGGGTTAGAAGATAGAGGCTTGAGATCCAGAAAGATTCAAGTTCCAATCAGGCTTCCACCACTTATTAGCTGAGCGCCCCCAAGAGAGTAATTGCCTTTTCTAGGCTATGGTTTTAATTTTCATCAGTAAACTACTACTAATACTACAACCACCTGTTGTTTGGAGTTGCTCTAAGGATTGGATATAATACAGTTAAAGTGACTAACAATAGGTGCATAAGAATTCAGAGAAATAGCTAATGTAAAACTAAGAGAAAGTGGAAAAAAATTGATTCTTCCAAACACTACTGCATTTGGTAATGATAAGCCACTTAGAATAATTGATCGTTTTTTATTTTTCTTCCACCTCTGTTACTCTAGATGGTGATTAAACTTGGCTTAAGCTAATTCTCAGCTCTGAACTGAAGCGACTAGAAGACTGAATGGTTTGAGGAGGAATTCTTCTACTGCAGTGGTATATCTGCTAGAGGCTGAGCCAGAAGTACAGGAACTCAAAGTGTTGCTACGTAGTAACTAGAGACCTAAAATGCCATCATGTGGAAACGATCCATTTGCTTTAGGTTCAACAGTGAAGATGGGGGAATGTTGACTGAGAAGCCAAAGAAACCCACCTTCCAGAGCCTTTCTTTGGTTTTGACAAGTAAACAATGTACCTTCTTGCAATTATCACCGTTCATTTTTAACTCTGAAAAGTGACCTCGAGGAGGTTGGTGTCTTCACAGCCACAGCTCAGAATTAATCAGGCTGCTTGACTCAAATCTCAGCTTCACCACTTGCTCACTGTAGAACTTGGCCAAGGTTCTCACCTTCTCTGCACCATGGTTTGCTGGACAATTGAATCAGGACATGGATGATTATGATAAAATCTAAATGTTATCATCAGCAACCAGCACAGAGAAAACACTCAGTAAAAATTAGCTCATAATATCTGCTCTAGTAGGAGGGGCTTGTGATGTTTTTCTAATAAAGAAATATTCTTTTAATGTGATAATGAAATATTCCACAGTATGGAATTATTAGCTCATTTCCATCTACTCTAAGGACAAATGTAGGTGATATCTCACAGAGTGAAGTAAGTTATGGGTTAATTTTTTTCGCATTGTAGATGATGCAGAACTATAAATGGATCCAGTGTGGGAAGAGGGAATGTACGAAAAGGAGCAGAGTAGAATGGGACACATCAGATAGGAGGGAAGGGAATGAAATGAAAGTGTCTTGGCTCTGTCTTCATAGCAAGAATTGCAAAGGCAGTTCATGTGGTATCCAGAACCACGGGGCACAGGAGGATGGGAGACAGATACGGATCAGGTCTGGAGACTCCCCTGGAGAAGGAGGAGGAGAATTCAGTGGATCCCCTAACAACAGTGAGAGCCATGTTAGCAGCTGGAGAAGTGTGTGAAGGTGATGGCCTTGTGTCCTCGGGGTTAGATAGAAGAGGGGCACAGAGGGGCTCCTTGCCTTCATGGCCCCCAATCCTTGGCCACTACTTCTTTAACAGCTTGAGTGAATGGCAAGACTTCCTTTCTCCAGCTATCATTACCTGGGTATCAGGATATATTCTTGTGGTTCTGAACATGACATTTAAAAAAAATTGTGTAACTATAAATTAATGTGAACATCATGGATTTTGGCTTAGGCGAGTAGTAGATTTTATGCAATTAACAGTGATTCCAGTTTTTTAAAGTCTTGTGATGAGCAAAAACAATTATTGTGCTCCTTTTTTTGTTTTTGTTTGAGTTTACAGTAGAGCGATCCATAGAAACTCAGGCTCACTCCTAAGCTGAATCATCAACCCGATAGTCATCTGGAGAAAAAGACTGGTTTTCTCATCATTCTAATGGAAATAACCTTGTAGGCTTTTCTTATAATTAGACTCCCTTATTGTGGTTCCATTTTCATGGCGATTGTGACCACTGGAAAGTTTGTGTTAGCAGAATGCAAACCAGTTGTTGATTTCAAATGCCTCAACTTTTATATTTTAAATATCTTGGTCCGGGGATTTAGCTCAGTGGTTCTACTGCCTGCTGCGCAAGCGCAAGGACCTGAATTTGATCCCTGGTACCAAAAAAGAAAAAAAATTTTTTTTTAAATATCTTTATCCTGCATCTGCATATACTCCTTTTAGATTCTTCACATTTAGAATTTTTTTTCAAAAATTTTTCTGTTTACTTTTTAAAGATATTTGTAGTGCTGGGGATGGAATTCAAGGCCTCAGATATGCCGGGGAAGCCCTCTATCACAGAGCTACAATCCCCAGCCTTTAAATCTCTACTCTGATCTTTCTAAATCTATTACTATGAGATAAAATACCAAAGAAGTACTTACAAAACATAGCTACATAATCAGGGAAAAATCATCTTTTATGTTTATTTTTCAGAAGGAAAAAATGCAGGAGAGGGAAGAAAGGGGAAGTAAAGAGAAAGAAGAAAAAGAAGAAAGCAAGAAAGCAAAAATTATTGACTGGTTTGTATTGGAAAAATAAATTGAAATAACATCATAGTTTGGAAGGATGAAGCAAAAATAGTCAAGAATGGCAACATAACTTGAGGGGCAAGTGTGAAATGAAAATACGGCAACTTCTTGTCCAAAAATTATTACAAATTTCAAGAAGATGAGAGCCGTCTAATAACCAACATGGGTTCTTTGGATCACAGAGCCCCATGTAACTTGTCCCACCATGAAGCCAGCCTTCTGTATAGTGTCTTTATTTTGTCTTAAATTAATTCATTCCTCAAGAGCTCTCACACGCAGCTTAGGGAGGTCAGACGTGAACTTTTGTGCCATCTGCTATTGATTCTTGGTCTGACCTGGTAATTTATGTTCATATAGTTTTAGTTTGGTTAGGTAAAAGAGCTCAGTTTCTCAGTTTCTTTCTCCTCTGGCTATGTTTTAAGAATTTTAGAGTGTATTGAGGGGAGAGGGTCTCTGGAACAGTTCTCTGGTCGTTCCGTTTGTTCAGTAACATTTCTTTTTTATCTGTGTGATACTTGGCATTACAGGCCAAAGTCTGTAGTTGATTAACTTCGGATGTGAGGTCATCTGTTTTTCAAAATGACTATCATTGTTGAATTGTAAACAAAATAGGTCACAGAGTTAAGTTTCTCTTCAAGTGCATGGAAACTTGGCAAAAAGTGGGATAAACCACAATTAAAATAAATATATGTGTATTTTCTCTACAAATAAATTGTGACTTTATTTTTTTCTATGATTTTCAAAATATTTACAAATGAAAATGTTAGTCAGATTTCTATCGCTAAGAAAATCAACTTAAAGGAGGAAAGATTTATTTTGGTTCAGGGTCTCAGGAGTTGCGTTCCATGGCTGGCCTGTTCCATTGTTGGGTTTGGGAGACACAGCTCATCATGACATTAAGGATATGGGTGGAGCAAAGCTACTCACCTCATGGTGGCCTAGAAGCCAAAAAACAGAAAGAGAGAGAGGGTCCAGAGACAAATTCTACCAGTCAAAGGTGGCTCAGTGAGCAACCCTCCCATCTAAGCCCCGCCTTCTAAAGTTGTCAGCACCTCCCAACAGTAGCAGCCACAGCTCAAGGCATGGCCTTCAACACAGGAGTCTTTGCAGAACATTCCAGATCCAAACTTCGACAATCTTGACTCTTCTTTTTGGTGAATTTTGTAATAATATCTGAGAGAAAACAAACAAAAAAATCCCAATTAAATTTAAAATCACAAATTTGATTTCCTACTCAAAGAATTCTGTAGTAAATTCACTATTCAGTGAAGCTTTCTTTGTTTGTTTTGCTTTTGTTTTTTTCAATACTAGGAATTGAACTCAGGACCTTACACTTGGCGAGGCAGGCATGGTGCCACTGAGCTAAATCCCTGTCCTAAGTTTTTTTTTTTTTTTTTTTTTTTTAAAGTGGAAACATTTTGCTTATTGTTTCTTCTTATTTCTGTGTTTGGTTATGAATTCAAAGGAAAATGACAATTATGAGGCCATTTTTGTTCATTTGTACTTTATTGGTTCTTTTCCATCTTTATTCAAAAATTCAATAATTTTTTGGAAAGAGAATGAGAGAGAGACAGAGAAAGAGAGAGAGAAAGAGATCTACTACAAACCCATGGTTCCTGGTGCCACCATAGGTTAAGACAGATTTACCCACTTCAGTTAAGTAATAGGTGAAGCATCCAAGGGCTGTTTAGTGAAAAACACCAAAAGAGAGCTGAGAGGGAGAACTTCTGAGCCACTCACTAAATTATCCTGCTTCTGTGGCTCTTCTTTGAAGGTGAACAAGTCCTTGTGGATGTTACAGGCTCCCTTGAGTTCTGATGCAATGCCCAAGTGGCCATATTTAGAATCCAGAGACAACGGAAATGTCTCACCATAACACTCACATCTGATAGCAAACAACACTGAAAACTTCCTGAAATAAAATGTTGATACAAACATGAGGAACTGTGTGATTATTTTTAAATATAAAAACTGTGCTATTAAGCATATTCAATATATAATTAATATAAAATTTCACGTATTTAATATATAGAATCATTATATGTAACATCTTAATATTGTTTTATTTTGATCGGTTGTTTCAGAAAATGAGGAGATTTGTAAAATAAAGAATGGTAAAATAGTAAATGAAGAAATTTGTATACTTTTACTTCTTTGGAGTAACTTCATGTTGTCTAACAGAAAACATAGAATTGAACTGTGGTATTTTAGGCACAATTCTCTTACGTTGTAAAAAGCTTGTAAGTTTCTCTTTAGAGAGTTGTGGAGAGCATAGCTGTCTAAGTCATATTGTTATTAGATTTTAATTTTTAACCCTTTATCTTCAATATTTCCATTCTTTCCCCCCAAAGAATCTACTTTTGAAGCACTAATAGTCAGTGGACATATTTTTCAGATACGTATGCGATACGTAATTTGACACTGTATGTTTTATATTGATGTAAATATAGAATTTCATATTTTATTTCCAAATGAGATTTTGCTCCGTTTCAATTTTTGATCTTTACTTCCATCTAGTGGTCACATCTAAAACTTCCTCTTAAATGTACACAGGCGTGAAGAAGTGGAAATAAACTGAGGTGTGCTGTTTCAGGAATTATGAGCAGGGAGGACAAGAATGATTTCTGTATATCTGAGTATAAAGAACTGTACAAAATGTAATAGACCTAGAAAGCATGTATAGCGTTTACAGTTAAGGCCAGGACATATAAGTTGTATCTGTACGGAGTATGAAAAAACTTTTAAAGACTATGAAAGAACAAAAATTATCAACAATGGGTAACAACTACATGTATCGTGGAAACACAGAACAATGACGTAATATATTTATTACATTTATTTCTCATAAAGCTTTGGAAAACAAATATCCAGTTTTCCCTAATTCAGCTTTTCATTGCATAAGATCAATGGAGCATAAACTTAGAAATCACACAATCGTTCCTGTTACTCTTCTCCATGATTTCTGACCCAGCACAGTTTAGGGACTGTTTCCTCTTCTTCACTAGTGTCGATTAGTCACTGCCCTGCAGACGGAGTGACTGGACAACGGCCAGTGATCTTATCAGTAAGAATTAACCACTTTTAGTGGTTGCTCCACCCCTCCGCCCCCCCACCCCGCATTGGGTGGTTCTCTTATCTCTGTCTCTCACGACTTGAAGCCTCTGGTTTGCTTATAGTTCTCTTCCATTTCATCTTTTATTCTCATTAGTTTCTTAGTCACTTAACTATTTCTATAGGCTACTTCTATATCCAAGGTGGTCTACTTGGTTTACTAATGGTCACATGCTATTTTCTATGTATACTTTTTTATTTTACATTTGCATTTTGATGCCCTTCACATCTAACATGTGAGCACTTGGAGGAGGACTCAAAGAAGGACAAGTTCTTCCCAGCCTTGGACAGCTCCCCACCAGCCCCCTCTTTCTTGCAGCTGTAACTCCTTGTTCTGATACAGATAAAATTGGCGAGTACATCCTATAAACAAAGTTTGTGTTATCTTGTTCTCGTAAGATTTACAAGATTCTGTCTTCTTACAAGGCTAAATCACAAAACTGTCTGCCCTTGTCCTGTTCTGGTAAATTCACTTGCTATGTCACTAGAAAGATCACCCCCTTCGATCAAATGTATAAAAGCTAGAACTTTTCTTTGTTCAATGCTCTTCCTTTGGACAGGAGTCCGTTGAGCCAGTGTTCACTTAAAACCTGAAATAAATCCTCCTGATTCCCATTGGTATCTCTTGTCTCTTGTAATTTTACAACACACTTACCTGCCCTCACCTTGCATATCCAGTAACCTGTTGAACACTTGGAGGACCTGAGGGGAAATAAAACTTTCCATATTCACCCTTTCTACCTGAACTCAAGGCCTTAACATTGTGAACAATTTATTATTTTTAGCCATATAAAGAAAAAATATTTTTACTTTCTTCAGAATTATTTTTCAGCTCTTTAGAGAAAAAGAACACTGAGAAATATGTTGAGTAATTGTACTTTATGTACTTTAGTAATTGTTTATGTATTTTTTATTTGTACAGGTAAATGTGGGTATGTTATTAAATTAAGAAAATGATATGTCATCTTATATGGTATCTTTCCTCATTTCATATTCTCAACACATATCATTTCGTATTGCTTTTATTTGAAATTCGTTTAAATCACCTAAGCCACCTTTCCCAATTTAATTTTTACATGGCCAAGGAAAGTACAATGTTCCACAGGCAAATGCATCTGAAGCATCCGTGTTCTTCTTCAGGTAGCTATATACAATATTTCCTACTAAGAAACATAGATTTACTTCTTATTTCATTAACATTAGAAAGTACCTGTTAATGTGCCTATCATATGAAATGAAAATAAGATCTTATTCAATCTCCCTGACATCATCTACTGTTAGAAATGTTTTTCAATTGTGTCATCACTGAGTTTTTCTAATAATTGCATTTACACATTTAAATGTTTTGTTTTGGAATGATTTTGGCTCCAGATGAGAGAAAACCTGATAAATGTTATTATGGCTTAAATAAGGAAGGATCTATTTCCTGCTCCTAACAAGAAGTCTGGAGGTGCTTGGTTGTAGGGCTGGCCAAGAAGGTTAGCAACCTCAAGAGCCCAACACAACTTTACAATCTCTTGGCTATCCCTCCTATAGCTCTTTGATCATATTTATTAAAGTAAAATTTTGTGAGCATTGTTTTAAAGTGTCTCTGAGGACACACAATATACAAATATTTTGCTTTTCACTTTGTAAATTAAAGGTTCACATAAATTAAAATTTGAATGGAAAACATACTTAATTTGTCATATCAACAATTAATTCAGATGGTTTTGTTGAAAAACGATTAATTTTAAGCTTGACAATTTTGAGAGTTGTAGTACCAAGAAGTATATTTGTAAAACATTGAAGTTATAATTTTTTATTTTAAAGAATTTCACACTTACAATGAAGTCATAAGAATGTATCTTCATTTCAGGTGCCCTGATTTTAACATGTCTCTTTTTTCTGTCCTTTATTACACACACACACACACACACACACACACACACACACACATTTTTGGAGCCCTTAGAAAACACCTTTAAATATAATGCTCCTAAATACCTCAGCATGTATTTCCTGAAAACAAGATATTTTCTTACAAAGCCTAAGTAAAATGATTAAAATCAAGAAATTAACATAACACAATCCAATCTAATATACACACCTATTTCATGGTAGACTCCCAAGTGCTTAATTTTGTCACTGTCCAGATGAGAGGCCATGAACAGTCTTTTTATTCCCTGTACCATTATTAAGATTACCAGTTTGAGCTTTTCATTTTGTTTTTGTACCAATATAAGATATGAATGAACACATTCGAAAAAGTTAAGCCTCACCAGGGCCTAAATTTATTCTTAGAACCATGTTAAAAGCATCTTAGCCCTTCAGTAGCTCATTAGCTTCTCATTACTTTAGACCCTTGGTTCCCAGCAATGAAGCATCCTGTTCTTGCCTGTTTCTTGAAATTCTTCTCAGAACTTGGCAATAATTGAAATTAAAGATAACTTATTAATATGTCTTATCTATTCATATGCCAGCGTTATTTCTTAAAATTGAACTTTCAGAATCTAACATAGTTGCTAGAAGGCAGAAAGGGCTCTAAAAATATTGTGAATGAATACACTGAACATGAACATTCTGGTCTTGAGACTATTATAGCTTTGTCTACCTAAGGGATACTGACCTTCACTCATTTATTAACACATTCAATGAATATTTATTTAACAATTATGCATTAGATACTGTGTTCTGAGAATAAGAAAAATCCACATATTCCTTAAATAATATTGTCATATCATTTTTTATAAAGCAGGTCAAATTTGGAAAGTCTACAGTAGACAATCTGACTACCCAATGGAAATAGGGTGATGAGGTGATGATTTGGAAAATATTTTGTTTTTCTTCACTGAGGAATATTTATATAATATAAAATTAAAATATGCATTTTAATATCTGCTTATTCTTAAGCATTAAAGATCCAGAAAATAAATGAAAACCTTGATTATTCTAAAGCTGTGCCTCTTTTATAAAAAAAAATCTTTAGCGTTTTAACTTCAAGAGAAAAAATGGAATTCTTTCAGTGTAAGTGTTGTTTATAACCTGGATTCAGTATATGTTTCTCCTTTACCATTATTTCAAATATCCCTACATTTGTCATGTTTATTGTTTATTTTTTCTGTTTCATATCAACAGTGAACCTGGGCACCAAGGGGTTAAAATTTTATGAAATAATAATATTATAAACATTTTAGATTGCATAAAATTAGCAAAAGGATTATATTGAAAGTTATATATTTTCTAAAGTGGCTAGTAATATATCTTAAAATATGTAAAACATTTTTATTAACATGATGTGTTCACAAATATAATATCAGATATTTAGATAACAAAGATAATTAGATAATAAAGAGATGTAGGAGAAATCCCTGCAACTTCAAATTAAAATAGGAATTAATGTGTAATGGGTGAGATTCATGACCTCTATGAGTAGGACATTGTCTCGAATATGTTACTGAAGAACTTGTTGGGTTTATTTCAGGGAAGTGTGATTTGATGTGTTTTTCTTAAGGTAACTAAAGATTATTCTCTGCAGAATGTGAAGAAAGACTATGGACAATGCAAACACCAAAAATGTAGTGTGTGAGAAAGACTATAATGTACAAGAAGTCTACAAGACCGGAGTCAATAGCAGCTTAGAAAGCAGGACAGTAGATCCTGAGCACACAGTCACCTTGTAACCTACACTCGTGTGTGTACCTGCACACCAAGCTTGGCTTCACAACACTTTGGTCAGCAGGCAACAACAGAATCATTGTCTAACAGCATTTCTCAGAAAGTAACCCAGACCTTAAGCAACACACGACCAAATATAGCAAGCATCTAACTTGTATCTACTGCTAACCCTAATCTTTATCTAATTACAGAACATTTTATTAGTTGTAAAACATTTCTCACAATTTGTGATTTTTTTGTTAAGCTTCTCAGGTTCTGTCTTTCCAGAATTCACACCCCACACGAGCATGTATCCATCCAATCTTATCCCTGTTGCATTTTGATTGCATAATATGTGTGCAGAAAATATTTTCTGAATTAATTTTATGTAAACATCCCCCTGTAGTTTAGTCCTCTGTATGCATAGGTAACAATAGTGTGGTTAAAATGATTAAAAGCGATCATCTCAATACTGCACAGATACACAAATATTTTTGCCTTCATTGCTGTCTCTCTTGATGTTGCTGTTGATATCATATTCCTACTAGTGTTATTATTAAATGATAGAAGCCAAGGGAGGGTACCGAAGTGTCATCTGGTAGCTCTTTTAAGAATGGATCGCCAAACCAGAAGTATTGCAGGTCGTTCTTGTCTGGAACGAAGAATTAGACAAGACAAGCCAAAAATGGTTCAGAAGGTTTATTTCAAAGATGAAGGAGTGTGGGTCGGGGATTTAGCTTAGTGGTTCCGCCGCCTGCCTCGCAAGTGCAAGGACCTGAGTTCAATCTCCAGTACAAGAAAGAAAGTAATGCATAGGTAACTGTCAGTAGATTTTGTCATACACTGGGTAAAAGCTTTGCCAAGGCTACAGACACGTTTCCTCTATTCTCTGATTTGGGGTTCTTTGGCAGCACATTCAATTTTGTCTGCATAAGTCGGCATTCCCTAACACACTGGTATTCGCAATTTTGAGTCTTTGAATACAAAGCAAGGGCCGGCCACGTGCTGCCCCCTGGCGGCTGTGCTGTGTGCCTGGGGCCAACTTCATGGTCTTGGTTTTCTATGATGACACGTAAATGAATTTGTTACTACAAAGTATGTATTTGGATATGAGTCCAACATTAGTTAAAACCATCTCACATTTGCATTAAAAATAACAAAAATGATGTAATCAAGAACCTTTGTAAAAAGCAACCTTATCTTATTGGCTTCATACTTCTAGAGCTGTTCAACTAAGGTGAAATAAGTTATGGTAGAGAAAAACAAAACAAAAAACAAATCCTCCACATTCTGCATCAGACTTTATTCCTTCAAGGGCAAATGTTACTTATTTGCTTATCTATGTATAATAAATACTTGTATAATAGCCATGAAACTGATAGACGATCATTTTAAGGAAGGTGTATAATTTGTTGGGTAATTTACTTCTTAGAAAAAATAATTTCATAGGAAATTAACTCAATTCATGATTTTGTTATACTTTATAACTGCCTCCTTCCAAACTCTTTGTAAAAAATTACGAAAAAAATGTTCTGAAAAACAAGCCGTGCATCTAGATAGCAGGCAACAGTGGAGGATGAACTTTCTTTGAAGTCAGTAGCAAAGCTTTGTCCCTGGCAAAGATGGCAAGGTGCGGTTCAATGTGATTGAGTGAACATCTATTCTTCTTAGGAAAACACTGATGCTGTAAAGGCAAAATGCAAAATCCCTGCTGAGACAAATTTGTAAATCCTACTTTTCCTCACCTAATGGTAAAGGACAAGATAAGGAAATGGTTAAGGCCTTCTTCACCACTAGATGGAGATATTGTCATTTATAGGCGAGAAAATGTCTAGGTCACATTTTTTCCCCCCCTCAGAATCAGAGAAATAATGTTTGTCCTCTGTGACCCACGGTATGTATTTACTACCCACCCTTCCCCTAACACACACACACACACACACACACACACACACACACTAGTGAGCTAGTCTGAAAGGCACAGAGCAAGACTAAAAGACAACACACCATCTTATGAGTTAATAATGGATTGGCCACAACGGAGCTACAAAATAAATTCAGAGAGAAATATCCAGCTATGAGCCTGACATTGTAATTACAGGAGTGGAGTGCAGGTTTCTCTTGAAGCATCAATGCATTTTACATGGATAGGATAGAGCTGTAATCCGATCAGCCGCAACTGCCACAGCAACAGAAGGACCCTAAAAATAGGACCCCTCTGGTAATCTGTCTGGATTACTAAATTCAGTGATGGCTTGGCAACAAATCAGGGAAATGTTTGCGGAAAAGGATTTAAATATATCATGAAGTTCTATCTGCATTAGAGAGAAACCCACAAGGCTCCCAATTCAGGGCTCCTGCTCCAGGGCTGCTTCCAAACAACCAAGCTCATTTTGTCAAAACATCACCTTTCTGTCCTGTCTTTTGCAATTTAATCATCTTAAATCCATTAGTGGGGGCAGGGAGGAGAAAAGGGATTTCAAGGGAAGGCTCTTGCCTGGTACCTAAGTTGTAGACCGCTGAGTTTTATTAAACACCATTTTACTTTATTAATGGTGGCAGAAAAATTAATCAGGGAATAAAATAGATTTTTGTAAACACATAATCTGAAGTGAATGCAAGTACCTTTTTAAAATTGAATAACGATGCATGTGACATTCACAGGAGTATACACAGAAAAAACCTTCATATTTTGAGCATGTGCTCAGTGTTACTGACTAGAGAGAAAAATATTTATTTTGACCATGAATTCAGATTCAAGATTTAAAATAAAGCAAATACTTCTGGTGCATAAATAACAACATTTGGGGTTAATTATTTTCAGTTTTCTAACAAGCCAGGAACTTGCATGGAGCCTTTTTGGCTTTGTAGCCCCACACTCCCTTTGTGTTTCTAGAAAAGGTCTCAAAGGTTTCCTTTGCTCAAAGCAGTTCAGAATGTTTCTCCTCTTTCATACTTGGTACGAATCATTCACCCATATGCTCAGGACCTGTCCTTCTCTTTCTTATGATGGAGTGGTTTCCCATTCTGTCATTCTGATAACCTGGGCAAAGAATCCTTTAGCCTCTAAATTCTTCATGGAAAATTTCTGTGAGGAATTAGGGAGTGAATAAGTGAAAAATATGGGAATGCTATAGAGAGTGCAGACAAAATTTCCCTTATAAACCTTTGATCTGCCTCTAAGATTATTGATTCGATTTCTAGAACTCTTAAAATTCTCAATTAAAAAAAGAAATTGGTAAAAAATATCTGACAATTATTTTGGAATGTATTTTCTATATCCCTAACACTTAAATAACAAGCTGAAAATATTTCCTATTTTTCCTAAGCTTATAATAAAGTGATATCTTTTATAAAAGCCAAAATTACCACTCAAATGATTAAGATTAATCATATTGAGTCAGCAGTATTTGCCAAATACTGTCATTATTCTTTCACATCAAATTAAATCATATGTGCAGTTTAAACAAATGGACTGGGAATTTGTCATTATGTGTTAGATGTATGGATATTTTATTTTTAAAATACAAAAATAAACACACATACACATGCAAGTTTTAATCTTTTTAAAATGCTCTGTTATTTCCTGAGCCATCTAGGTGATACATGACAATATTAATTTTACATAGGATGATATTCTTCAGAAATATATGAAATACAGGGAACTCTGGACCACTAACTCAAGTTAGCATTTTAAAAAATGTATCAATTTTGAAGTCTTCTTTTTTTAGAAAGCTAAGTGACTCCTTTATTTATCAAGGATCAAATATTCTGTGATTATCACTACTTTTGCTTTAGCAAGCTCAGCGAGGTTTAAAGTTTTATTAATATTGAAAATTGTAATAGCAGCCAATAAGAGTAGATTCATCATTAATATAAAATTATGCACATGTGAAATAGGATAATAGAAGAGTATAAGCAGGACAAATTTTAATGAATCTGTAGCAAATTTTCTTAAACCCTATGATTTTTTACATAGCAAAATGTTTATAGCGTTTGACACAATCTTAATAGTATTAAAGAAAACTGATGAGGTTTTACAGCACAAAAAATTTATGGATGGTAATAACAAAATATCTGAGCATCTGTATGACTATTAAGTCTTACTGCTCCCTAAATGTATATATGGAAACAACCCTATAATATAAAATTACATAGTGTTGAATTTATTTTAAAAGTAGATCTATATTGATATTTGTCCCCGCAACTAGGCAATTAAGTTCCTATAACATTCCCTTTTATATGATTCAGAGGAATAGAGTTTCTGGTGAATCTCTAAAAAATAATTGTTACTTGATATATTGCTATTACTAATACCAATGAACACCATAATTATATAGCTATTGTTTAGGAATAATAACTTTGTATTTGTTCCCTTCCTCTTTTCATTTGGTTCCTTGAATAATTAAAAATTATTTTTCCATTATTACATTGACTATTAAATCAAATATTTCTTGGTTTCATTTGTTTTAAATAACATGCATTTTGTCAAAATAGATGTTATTCTACTTTTAGTACAAATGGAAATTTGTGAAATTTAAGTTAAAAAATATTGGCTGGGCAATATACAGTACATGCAATTTTAAAGTATCCATTATGTACAACAAAATGCACAAATCTAAAGTGTTCAGTTCAGTTGAATTGATAATTACACAACATTTTCCAGGTGAAAGATACTGGAGGGATCTATTTTAGTGTTTAAAAGTACTGCAAATTCTAATATATGTCCAGCATCTTTCCTCGGTCCTTAGGTTCTTTGATCTCCCAATACATTTGTTAAATCTCAGGTTTTAAAACCTTCTTTAGACTTTAAAATTCCTTTATATATTTCTTCCTCCCACCAATTATTCTTTGCTCATCTTCTTTCCTTTCTTTTTAACTGAAATTCTTTCCCAAGATGGCTTATCTTATTTTACTGAAGCTCCATATAGATTGCTCGTGAGATGATGCCATTGGCATAACTATCTTTCAAAGTTTACACCCCATATTGCCCACAGTCTTCAGAATATTTTAACCAAATTAATTTCACTTCTACTTACAGACACATGCTCATGTTGGAATAAGCTGACCTTCTGGCTATGAGAAGATATAAGATTGCATTTGAAACTTTAAAATTAAAAAATATCTATCAAGCCTCTTTTCATGAGTATAAGAGTGTGCTAAGCATTGTGGAGAATCTAAACAATAAGATACAGTCTTTGGATTCAAAACACTTAAGATGAGCTAAGATGAATAAAGCAGGCACACAGTGGCTATGTTAGAGCAAAAGAAAATTTTACTAAAATGATATAAATTAGAGAGAACAGTATTTAGGTACATCTTCAAATAAGTATTGTTTTTTCAAAACACGTCTTGAAATATTGGAAGCATTTTCATAGACAAAAAAAATAGTGAGTACAGGGAAAGAATATAGTCTATATAGAAAAGTGCCATAAACAGTTGCTGACTGAAAGTTGTACACTACATACAGAGGGCTGGTTTTGTTTTCAGGTTATTGCTTACATACTTGGGATATCCAAAGAGCAAGAGAGCTGCAAATAGATTTAAACATAGAAAACTCAGAGTCACTGTATAGATGTGAAATTTAGGTTCATAAAAGTAAGAATTAAAATTTACAGTAAGAAGATTCATTAATAGAAAATGTGAAAGAAGTAAAGAAAATCAGGCCCAAGATTTTGAGGATATTTCAGTGAAATAATTTGCCCTCATCTCTTGTACCTGAAGAAAATATCTCTCAGTTTACCCATATACCCTCCCATATATAAAATGTAATAAATTTACTCATGAAATGTCTACAATATGACTTGAAAAGATGCCTTAAGATAGTTGAAGATGATGTCCTCAGAATGATGTGTATGCAAATGATGTGGGTCACATTTTCTCTACCCTCTTCTGAAATGCCCTCCTAGAGTTACTATTTGCCATAATCTTTTTGTCTTTACAGAAGAGAAATTTAAGAGCAGTTGACTTAGATAACTCCTCTATCACTTCCAAAATTGAGGTTAATTATACCTTGGGGTGAGCAGAGCTTAAACCCATGTCCTTTTAAAGAAACCCACTGTGATAAAGTTATGCCTGAGGTTAGTCCATGGCAACATGTTGTTCTCTGCCTTTGGTTGGTAGCTGTTGATCAGAAAATAACTATGCACTGCAGTGTGTTTTCTCTTTATTGTGAAAATACTGGGATTTAGAATCACTGATTGTACTGAGCTACTCTTTTCTGGGCTATCTAAGCATTCTGCTGCTTTGATAACTAGCTTTTGATGAAAACAAACCACTAAAACCTAGTGCCTTAAACACATTTTTTTAACTCATGATGTTGTGGATTGGTATTTGTGTGATATTTAGCTAGTCAGCTCCTCTCTTGGTGATGCTTTGTCTTCCTGCAGTAGTTTCAGTTAGCTAGTGGGACACCTGGGACCAGATGGCGTCACTCATGTGTGCTGCGGTTGGCTGAGATGATGATGATCAGTACCAAGCCATCCATTTATCTCCAGCATCTGTCCATGGAGCCTCTTCAGTTGACAACTGCTTTCCAAAAGTGGAGATATCTATCTGTCTGTCTGTGCCTATCTATCATCTATCTATCTATCTATCTATCTATCTATCTATCTATCTATCTATATGTCACTTAGGTCCAAGACATTTTCAAACCATTGTTTATATTATATTTGGTAATACCTCAACGGTCAAAGTAAGTCACAAGCCAGTCTAGATTCAGTGGATGGAGAAGGAAACACTTTGCCTCTTGCATGGAAAGAGCTACAAGAATTTGTGGTCATATTTTATAATCTGTCATCTATGTTTTATTTTGATGACTTCAGTTTCATTTTCATTTCACCTTGAATTTTGTTTAATCTTTTCCTTTATATATTGTAATTCACATCCTGAAAGGAAATAAAACATACATTTACAGCTTAATGAATAATTATGAAGCTGAATGCCTATAGCACAATCACTCAAATTGAGAAAGAAGCAGGTTAATAATAATCATAGAAATCCCCTATGGTGCAACTTCATTCCCTCCATGTAGAGAAAACCATCATCCTGACCCTATAATAAACTATTTCTTCACTTTTCTGTATGCTTTTATTATGCACATAATAAAGATTTGTTTCACCTACTACTGTATTTTTGAGTGAAATAATGCTATGTGTCTCATTCTTTGTCTCACTTCATTTATAAAATATTATTAATAATGTTGCATATTTTTTACTTTTCTTCCAATAAAATTTTCCATGCACATTAGATTTTTTTTTTTTTTTTTTGGTACCAGGGATCAAACTTGGGTCCTTGTGCTTGTGCAGCAGGTGGCAAAACCACTGAGCTAAATCCCCGGCCCACATGCACATTGCATTTTGATGAACAGTTGGTTGGGTTGTTTCCACATTTTATTATTATAAACTATGTTGATAAAAGTTTGTAAAACCTTGTTGAGAGAAACTTAAAAATTGAAAAATCTAATTAAATAGAGCACTCCTTCACATTCCTGGTTGGAAGCATATCAGATGTCAGCTCCTCTAGATATCTTTATAAATTCAACATAATCTCAAGAGACTTTCTCATTTTTTTCCCCAAACTTTCTTAAACATTGTGGACAAATTAAGCTACCTAAAACCTGGTTTTTATCTTGTCTGTCTCTGAAAATATATTATAATATCTTACTCTCTAGAGCTGTTCTGTTTAATACTGATACCACTGGCCTCATGTGGCCACTTACATTTAAATTTGAATTAATTAAAATTAAATAAAATTAAGATTGCTTTCTTTTTTTTGTATTAAATTCTTTTATTGGTACATTGTAGGTATACAACACAATTACATTTCTCATTGGGAATTGTACCTTTACATAATGCATCTTGGTTCTTATTTTTTCCCCATTCCTAGCCCTCCTTTCACGCCCTCCACCCTTCCCTATTTACAAAGACTTTATTTCCATTTTTTCCATTTCTCATCATTTTTTCTTTCCCTTCTTTCCTTTCCCCTGCCCCTCCCACTACTCCTACCCCTTTGGACCTTTTCTTCCTATTTTACATTATCGATTATTCATTCTAATCATTGGTACATTTTAGGTATACACTATAATGACCTTCATCATTGGAAATTTGCACCTTTACATAATCTCTCTTGGTTCTTATTTTCACCATTGCCGAGCCCTCCCTTTAACCCCTCCAGTCCTCCCTATTTACAAAGATTTTGTTCCTATTTTTCCATTTTCTCATATTAATTACATTCCCTTCTATCCTTTCCCCTAGCCCTCCCACTTCCTTCCCCTTTGCCCCTTTTCTTCCTATTTCACATGACCTATTATACATTTAGTCCTTATTTACACTTTCAGTTTCTCACACCAGAGAAACTATTTGGTATCTATACATGTGTTTCCTATTTATGTCACTTAAGAATATCGCCTCAATGTGCATCCACTTAGCTATAAATGTCTCTAATTTCTCATTTTTTATGGCTGAGTAGTACTCCATTTTATAAAAAAACCACATTTTCTTGATCCAGTGTCCAGTTGATGGGCATTTGGGCTGTTTCCAAGTTGTAACTATTACAAACTGCACTGCTATGAACATGGGTGCCCATATATCACTGTGGTATGATTCTTTTAATTCTTTGGGGAAGATCCCCAGCAGTGGAATAGCAGGGTCAAATGGGACTTCCAGTCCTAGTTCTTTGAGGTATCTCCATACTGATTTCCACAGTGGCTGCACCAGTTTACACTCCCACCAGCAGCAGAGCAGGGTTCCTCTTTCCCCACAGCCCCATCAGCACTTGTTATTGGTTGATTTCATGATAGCAGCCATTCTTTCTGGAGTGAAGGGGAATCTCAGCGTTGTTTTCATTTGCATCTCTTGAATCACCAGTGATGTTGAACATTTTTTCATGTATTTATTTGCTATTTCTACTTCTTTATCTGAGAAATTTCTGTTCATTTCAGATGCCCATTTTCAGATTGGGTCTTTAAATTTGGGAGTTCTGATCTTTTTAAGTTCTTTATAGATTCAAGATAGTAGACTTTTGTCTGAGGAAGAGCAGGTGAAGATTTTTTCCCACATTGTGGGTTGTCTCTTCACACTGCTGGTGGTTTCTCTTGCTGTGCAGAAGCTTTTTAGTAAGAGGAGATCCCACTTGTTGATTGTTTGTGCTAGTTCACTGGCAACTGAGGTTTTGTTCATAAAATCTTTTCCTACAGCGATGTCTTCAAGGGTTCTACCTAACCTCTGGTCCAACTGGTTCAGAGTTTCTATTTTAATATTTAGATCTTTAATCCATTTTGATTTTAGTTTAGTGCATGGTGAGAGATAGAGGTCTAGTTTTAATCTTTGGGAAGTTGAAACCCAATTTTTCCAGCACCATTTATTAAAGAGGCTATCTTTCCTCCAGTGAGGGTGTTTGGCTCCTTTATCAAAGATGAGATGGCTGAGTGTGTCTGGCGTTGTTTCTGCATCTCCTAATCTGTTCCACTGGTCCTCAAGTCTGTTTCTTTGCCAGTACCATGCTGCTTTTATCACAGTAGCTTTGTAGTATACTTGCAGGTTGGGGATTGTGATACCCCCTGCCATGTCTCTGTTACCTAGAATTGCTTTTGCTATTCTGTGTCTCTTCTTGTTCCAAATGAATTTTTGGCTTGTTTTCTCGAGGTCTATGAAGTATGCTGCTGGGATCTCAATTGGAATTGCATTAAATCTATATAGCAGTTTTGGAAGTACGGCCATTTTCACTATATTAATCCTTCCTACCCAGGAATAGGGGATGTCTGTCCATTTTCTGATATCATCTTCAATCTCTCTTTTCAGAGTGCCCTAGTTTTCAGAGAAGAGGTATTTGATTTCTTTCGTTAGGATGATTCCTAGGTATTTCAGTTTTTTGATGCTATTGTGAAAGGAATTATTTGTCCTATTTCTCTCTCAGTGAGTCTGTCATTTGTGTAGAGGAAAGCTATTGATTTTTGTGTGTTGACCTTGTAAGCAGTTAGTTGACTGAATTTGATTATTAAGTCTAGAAGACTTTTGGTGGAGTTCTTGGGGTCTTCTATATAGAGCATCATGTCATCTGCAAATAATGACAATTTGACTTCATTTCCTATCTTTATTCCTTTTATTTCTTTCTCTTGTCTAATTGCTTTGGCTAATGTTTCCAGAACTATATTGAAGAAGTGTGGTGATAGTGGACATCCTTGTCTTGTTCCTGATTTTAATGTGAAGGATTTCAATTTGTGACCATTTACAATGATATTGGCTGTTGGTTTTTCATAGATGGCTTCTATCAGTTTGAGGTAGAGACCATCTATTCCAATTGTTTGTAAGGTTTTTATCATAAATGCATGTTGGATTTTGTCAAATGCTTTTTCTGCATCTATGGAGATAATCATATGGTTTTTGTCCTTGGCTCTATTGATATAGTGTATTACATTAATTGATTTTCTTATATTGAACCATCCCTGCATCCCTGGGATGAATCTCACTTGATCAGGGTGTATGATCTTCTTGATGATCTTCTGCATTCTGTTTGCCATTATCTTATTACGTATTTTTGCATCTATGTTCATTAGTGAGATTGGCCTATAGTTCTCCTTTTCAGTTGGATCTTTCTCTGCTTTGGGGATCAAGGTGATGCTTGCTTCCAGGAATGAATTTGGAAGTATTGCTTCCCTTTCAATTTCACTGAACAGTTTCAACAGTAGTGGCAGCAGTTCCTCTCTAAATGTCTCGTAGAATTCAGCTGTGAAGACATCAGGGCCCAGGCTTTTCTTAGTTGATAAGTTTTTAATTACATTTTCAATTTCACTGGTTGATATTGGGTTGTTTAGAATTTTTAGGTCTTCTTCGTTCAACTTTGGTAATTCATATGTATCTAGGAATCTGTCCATTTCTTCTGTGTTGTCCATCTTATTGTCGTATAGGTTCTTGGAGTAGTTATTGATGATCCTCTGGATTTCTGCTGGGTCTGTTGTAATTTCACCCTTTTCCTTCCTAATTGCATGGATTTGGGCCTTTTCTTTCCTTTTTCTGACAAGGTTGGCTAAGGGTTTGCCAATTTTGTTGACTCTTTTGAAGAACCAACTCTTGGCTTCATTGATTTTTTGTATCATTCTCTTAATCTCCATTGCATTGATTTCTCCTCTGATCTTTATAATTTCCTCCCTTGTATGAGCTTGGGGATGTCCTGTTCTTCTTTTTCTAGAAGCTTGAGGTTCAGCATGAGGTTATTTAATTGGGCTTGTTCTGTTTTCCTAACATGTGTATTCACTGCTATGAATTTCCCTCATAAGACAGCTTTCATTGTGTTCCATAGATTCTGATATGTTGTATTGTCATGGTCATTTAATTGAAGGAACTGTCTGATTTCTTCTTTAATTTCCTCTGTGACCCATTGGTTATTTAGAAGTGTGTTGTTCAGTTTCCACGTGTTTATGAATTTTTTTGAGTTTCTTTTGCTATGGATCTCCAATTTCATAGCACTATGGTCTGATAATATACAGGGGATAACTTCAATTCCTTTGCACTTACTTAAACATGTTCTATGTGTGAGTATGTGGTCTATTTTGGAGAATGACCCATGTGCAGCTGAGAAGAATGTGTATTCTGATTTTGTGGGGTGGAAGACTCTGTAAACATCTGTTAAGTTCATTTGTTCAAGAGTTCAATTGAGTTCTAGTATTTCATTACTTCTTTTTAGTCTAGTTGATCTATTTGTGACAGTGGGGTGTTGAGGTCCCCCACTACAATTGTAGTAGTGCATATATGACTTGTCATGTCTGTTAGTATTTGTTTTATATAGTTGGGTGCACTAATGTTTGGTGCATAGATATTTATGATTGTCATCTCTTCCTCTTGGATTGTTCCCTTTACAAGGATGTAGTGTCCTTCTTCATCTCTCTTAATCAGTGTTGGTTTGAAATCTATTTGATCTAGAAAGAGGATAGCTACTCCTGCTTTTTTTTCGGGTTCCTGTCACATGGAATATTGTTTTCCACCCTTTAAATTTCAGTCTATGAGTTTCCTTTTGAATGAAGTGTGTTTCTTGTATGCAGCATATTGTTGGATTTTGCTTCTTGACCCATTCTGCCAGTCTATTTCTTTTGATTTGTGAATTGAGACCATTAACATTGATGGTTATAACTGAAACGTATTGACTTGTCATTGCCATGACTTTTTCATTTTTTTTTGGTTCACCCCTTTTACATTTAATTTCTTGTCATGCCAGATGGGTTCATTCTGCTTTGCTTCCTGGGGTTGTGATCCTCAATGTCTGTTCCTAGGATATTGTGTCAAATTCTTTGGAGTGCTGGTTTGGTATTCACAAAGTTCCTAAGGTGCTCTTTGTCATGAAAGTATCTTATTTCTCCATCCATTTTGAAAGATAGTTTTGCAGGGTACATCAATCTGGGTTGGAGGCTGTTTTCTTTTAGGGCTTGGAATATGTCACTTCAAGCTCTTCTTGCCTTGATGATCTGTGTTGAGAAGTCTGCTGTGATTCTGATGGGCTTTCCTTTGTATGTGATTTGTTTCTTTTCTCTGACTGCTTGGAGAACTTTGTTCTTCTGTTGTGTTTCTGAAATCTTAACAATTATATGCCTATGTGTAGATTTTTTTTGATCAAGGCTATTTGGAGTCCTATATGCCTCACTTATCTCCATGTCAAGCTCTTTTCCCATGCTTGGGAAGTTTTCTGCCATCACTTCTGTGAACTGTGTTTTTATGTCATCTTCACTCTCTCCTGTTTCTTCATTGAGACCAATCAGTCTTATGGTATTCTTCTTTGCATCATCTAGCAGCTGCTGGATTGACTTCTTATGTTTCCTTATAATTTTGAAGCAATTTTTCTTTTCCTGGTCATTAATTGCAATCTTATCTTCTATATCTGAAATTCTGTCCTCACATTGGCTCATTCTGCTGTGTAGACTTTCAATGGAGTTTTTCATGTCCTGGGAATCTATTTGCATCTGTTTTATGGATTCCATTTGTTTCCTATGTTGGGATTCCATCATGTTCCTCAGGTCTTCTCTAGATTTATTAATCATGTCTTGCACTAGGGGCACAATTTCTCCTGTTATCTGAGAAATTATTTCTGATTTCATTTTTTCCAGATCCCCTTTTGTTGCCAGTTCAGTGGGTCTAGGTGGTTGAGTATTAGAATGTTCCATCTCATTTCCCTTTGGGATTGCTGTAGGTGATCTGGAAGTCTGGGTTTGAGACTTATTTATGTGTTTTCTCATTTGGACTGGGGCAGGGGGCTGTTAGCACCTGCATGGATTACTTCCTCTGAGCTGGGTGAGGTGGGCCAGGGGCCAGGAGCATCAGTAGGGATGGTGACCCAAAAGTCCTTTCCTGTGGGCTGGGAGCAGCGGGAGGGATGGTGACCAGAAGCCCCATCCTCTGGACCAGGAGCAGTGGGACAATGGCTCAGAAGCCCCTACATCTGGGCTGGGAACAGCGGGATTCAGTACCTTGGTCTGGTGGTCTGGTGTCCTCTGCGTCTTTGTAGTGTGGAACCAGGGTGCTGCCTGTCTGCAGCGGGGTGATTCGGTGTCTTCTGCGCAACTCAGGACCTCGGTAGGGCGTTCACAGACCTTCCTGTGTGCAGCGGGCTGATTCAGCAAGTTCTGTGCCACTCAGGACCTCAGTAGGGCATGGGCAGACCTGCCTGTCTGCAGCGGGGTGATTTGACGGCTAAGATTGCTTTCTTAATTGCACTAGCCACATTGCAAGTGTTCCATAGGCAAGTGTGTCTATTATATTGGACAGGACAGCTGTCCAACATTTACTCCATCACAGAAACTTCACTGGGCAAAATAATGTTCTAATAATGAGATTCTATAATGTAATGCTTCAGCTCAATCTATTTACTCAAAGTCTCTCTCAGGCTCTGCTGATTCTTGCCTATCACTACTTTTACCACTCAACTCAGGTACCCCTTTTTCATCTTGAAATTCAATTGGCCACTTATTGTTATTCTTCTCTTATTAATGCTAAGCTTATTTTCAGAAACAATAATGGTAATTATCTTCAGCGTAGTTTTTGTAAATGATGTCTGTGTATACTGGTATGCATGTTTATTGATTTTTTACTGTGGATGTTTCAGGTGGGATAAAAGCTTTTTGATGAAATGACTACAGTTGCTTCTGTCTGTATTCTTTCTCTGCTATCCCTGCTGAGCTGCTCCTCACTGATAATAACCAGTTCTAGTAGATGACAACCTAATTACTCCCTCAACAATTTTTCCCTCAACTAAACCACTTTTTATTTGCTTTTCCAAGGAGAACATATTTCTCCCCAGCAACACAGCTCTGTATTTCCCTTGCTGCCACCATCTTCATTCCTATGCTACCTTGACCTTTTATTTCAAATCTGTTGATAGCCTCTTCTCCATCACTACCCTCAACAGCTCCAAAGAGCATACCTACACCTGCTCTGGTGTAAATTTCCTGCAATGACATGACAACGGTTGTGGTCAAAACTGTTCACAATTGTGCCATAACTGATAATTGTGCATTGCTAAAATAGAATAGTATGAATTATTAATGGGTTTGTATGCCTTTCATCTCTAATTTCCTAGGTTACATTTATATCCATTGTTGTTGGGCCTATGTTACACCATGATATGTGCCATATGTAATATTTTTAGAAAGCTTTGTTAAATATTGGTTTAAAAAGAATTGGTAGACTCACTATACTTCTCCATGACTGAAGTGTCTATGTCACTGGCAAATTTACCAGAGTTGATGTTAACGTAGCTTGACTTCTCTTTTACCATCCCAGCAGTGGAAGCCAAAGATAACTACATTTAAAAGCTCACAATATACTCTCTGCAAACTCTCTCCATTTTTTTGCTGTTCGTTGTAATGTGGTTTGTACCAGAACATTTAACTGTTGATGATTCTGTAATATCAATGACAAAAATGATGAAAATATGAATTGCTATTGTGTCAGGTATTGTTCTTTCTGTCTCTGTACAGAGAAAACAGCTACTTTAACATTCTCTGAGCGGAACAATCAGAATGCCCATTCTAGGGAAGAATAGTTTCTAAATATTTATGAGACTGAGCTAGTCAGTGTGCCATTTGCATCTTTTTGTTTGCCTGGATGCTGTATAGGATTGTTTTTTGCAAATAAAATTTAAATGGTACAAAAAGTAAGGTGAGAAAAATTTTGTGGTTTTCAAAGAAAGTATAACAAAAACCAGTTCATAGGTTTCCCTAACTGGAAACTGATGAATAGAGGTTGAATGAAGCTAAAATGAGGAAATGCTTTTATATGAGTTTGAAAATTATTTTTATAGAATTATGGGTAAATATCTTCCATCATTCTGGTAACAATGTTTACCATCCCTACCTGTAAAAGAAAGGTCTTCATTACATACTTTAAATGTACTATTTTCTTTCTGTTTCCCAATTTTAAAAAATTACCTTGTTCTATAATACAAATGTCCTGGGAAAGGGGGACATCAGACCTTTATTTTTCGTCATTTGCCTGCAATTTGATCCCTAGTTTGAATAGCAGAATGTTGTTTTTAAAGATGTTTTCTTAATTCTATTCTTATCTCTGCCCTATCTTGAATCAATTCATTGATATTGGACCAAAGTCTGTTTGCTTGTTTGTTTAATGTCTCTGATGTTGTGATTTTCACATATTAAAAACAAACATGTATTTAAAATAATTATCTGGGAGTTACAAGACTTTTTCTTGTTATTTTCCTTTGGTTTTAAGTGGATCATTTAAATGTGATCAGCATTTTTTTCAGGAATTCTACTTTGCTAGCACTTCTTTCCTCTGGTCAATACGGGTGTCAGAATCGTGGATATGTAGTGTTTATTGTACTGAAACATTTGTTTCAAGCTTGCTGTGCAAACAGTTACAAACTTTTGGACTACTAGTTTTCTAGCTATGGGAGCTCATGGCTTGATTTTATCATGTAAACAAGTTTGTTGGGGTTGACTTTAATTAGTTTATGTAAATTGTACTTTGAAATATTCCCTTAAAACAATTGATACACTACAAATTGTAACCCATTCTTATTTAAATTCTTATTTAGTAAAGTAGTTTCTCTAATGACTGCTTCTAGGCAACATTTTATTGGCCTAGTGTGAGATACTGAAATGTAGTCAGAAGGGAGAAAGAGAATTCACTTCGGCCCAGTCATTAATTCAAGCTACTTCCCTTTAACTTCGGGCCAAATAGGGAATTCGGCTAAAAATCTAAATATTTTTCCCCTTGCTTAAATACACATGATTAAAGATGTAAAATTATACAAATGGAGACTATTCTAAATTTATTTCCTTTTAAAAATACTACCAGAAGGAGATATAGAAATTCTAAACACCCCAATTACAATAAGTGAAATTGAAAATGTAATAAAAAATTTACCAACAAAGAAAAGCCCAGGCACTGATGGCTGCACTGCTGAATTCTACAAGACATTTAAAGAAGAATTATCACCATTACTCTTTAAACTCAACAAGGAAATTGAAAGGGAAGCAATACTTCCAAATTCATTCTTGGAAGCAAGTGCTACTTTGATTCCAAAACCAGGGAAAGACCCAATCCAAAAAGAGAACTACAGGCCAATCTCCTTAATGAACATAGATGCAAAAATCCTCAAAAAGATACTGGCGAATGGAATACAGAGGGTCATCAAGAAGATCATACACCCTGACCAAGTCGGGTTTATCCTAGGGATCCAAGGATGGTTCAACATATGTAAATCAATAAATGTAATACACTGTATTAATAGTGCCAAGGACAAAAACCCTATGATCATCTCAATAGATGCAGAAAAAGCATTTGAGAAAATCCAACACCCACTCATAATAAAAACCCTACAGGAAATTGGAATAGAAGGTCTTTATCTCAACCTGATTAGGGCTATCTATGAAAAACCAACAGCTAGCATCATACTAAATGGTCAAAAAAAGAAAACTTTCATGCTAAAATCAGGAACAAGACAAGAAGGCCCACTAACACCACTCCTGTTCAATATAGTTCAGGAAACATTAGCCACGGCAATTAGACAAGAGAAAGAAATAAAAGGAATAAAGATAGGAAAGGAAGAAGTTAAACTGTCATTATTTGATGATGATATGATACTTTACATAGAAGACCCAAAAAACTCCACCAAAAGACTTGTAAACTTAATTGACAGGTTCAGTAGAGTAGCTGGATATATGGTAAGCATTCAAAAAACATTAGCCTTCTTATACACAAATAACAGACTCATTGACAGAGAAATTAGGGAAAAAATTACATTAGGCTTTCACAATATCCTCCCCAAACCCCAAAATATCTAGGAATCAATCTAACAAAGGAAACAAAAGAACTCTACACTGAAAACTGCAGCATTCTGAAAAGAGAGATTGAAGAGGATATAAGAAAATGGAAAGACATCCCTTGTTCCTGGGTAGGAAGAACAAATATAGTGAAAATGGCCATACTTCCAAAACTACTATATAGATTTAATGCTATGCCAATTGAAATTCCAACACTATACTTCACAGAACTAGAGAAAACAATCCAAAATTCATTTGGAACACGAAGAGACTTAGAATAGCAAAAGCAATTCTAGGCAGCAGAGACATGGCATGGGGTATCACAACCCCCAACTTGAAACTATACTACAAAGCTACTGTGATAAAAACAGCATGGTACTGGCAAAGAAACGGACTCGAGGATCAGTGGAATAGATTAGAAGATGCAGAAACAACTCCAGACATACTCATCCACCTCATCTTTGACAATGGAGTCAAACACCCTACTGGAGGAAAGATAGCCTCTTTAATAAATGGTGCTGGAAAAATTGGGTTTCAACTTCCCAAAGATTAAAACTAGACCTATATCTCTCACTATGCACAAAACTAAAATCTAAATGGATTAAAGATCTAAATATTAAAACAGAAACACTAAACCAGCTGGAAGAGAGTTTAGGAAGAACTCTTGAAGACATTGGCATAGGAAAAGATTTTATGAACAAAACGCAGTTGCCTGTGATCTAGCACAAACAATCAAGTGGGATCTCTTCTTACTAAAAAGCTTCTGCACAGCAAGAGAAACCACTAGCAGTGTGAAGAGACAACCCACAATGCAGGAAAAATTTTCACCTGCTGTTCCTCAGACAAAGGTCTACTATCTAGAATCAATAAAGAACATAAAAAAAAAAATCAGACCTCCCAAATTTAAAGACCCAATCCAAAAATGGGCATCTGAAATGAACAGACATTTCTCAGACAAAGAAGTGGAAATAGCAAATAAACTTATGAAAAAATGTTCAACATCACTGGTCATTCAAGAGATGCAAACGCAAACAACACTGAGATTCCACCTCACTCCAGAAAGAGTGGCTGCTATCAAGAAATCAACTAATAACAACTGATGGTAGGGCTGTGGGGAAAGAGGAACCCTGCTCCACTGCTGGTGGGAGTGTAGACTGGTGCAACCACTGTGGAAATCAGTATGGAGATACCTTAAAGAAGTAGGAATGGAAGTCCCATTTGACCTAGCTATTCCCTCCTGGGTATCTTCCCCAAAGAATTAAAAGAATCATACCACAGTGATATATGTGCACCCATATTCATAGCAGCACAATTTGTAATGCTAAAACTTGGAAACAGCCTAAATGCCCATCAACTAGAGACTTGATAAAGAAAATGTGTTTTTTTAAATAAAATGGAGTACTACTTAGCCATAAAAAATAAGAAATTAGAGACATTTATTGATAAATGGATGCACATTAAGTCAATACACTTAAGTGAAATAAATGGGCCACATGTGTAAATATGGAATAGTTTCTGTAGTGTAAGAAACTGAAAGTGTAAACAAGGACTAAAAGGTTTAATAGATAATGTGAAATAGGAAGAAAAGAAGCAAAGGGGAAGGGAAGTGGGAGGAGTAGGGGAAAGGAAAGAAGGGACTGGAATTAATATGAGAAAATGAAAAAATGGAAACAAAGTCTGTGTAAATAAGGAGAGATGGAGGGGTAGAAGGAAGGGAAGGAGAAGGGGGGAAAATAAGAATCAAGAGAGATTGTGTAAAGGTGCAAATTTCCAATGATGAATGTCATTGTATTGTATACATAAAATGTACCCATAAAATAAAAATTTTTTAAAAGCTTCTGCACTGCAAGAGAAACCACCAACAGAGTTAAGAGACAATCTACAATGTGGGAAAACATTTTTAGCAGCTGTACCTCAGACAAAGGACTACTATGTAGAATATATAAAGAACTGAAAAAAATTAGACCCCCAAAATTTAAAGACCCAATTCAAAATTGGGCCTATGAAATGCACAGACATTTCTCATACAAAGAAGTAAAAGCAGCAAATAAGCATATGAAAAAATGTTCAAAATCACTGGTCATTCAAGAGATCCAGATGAAAACAACGCTGAGATTCCACCTCACCCTAGAAAGAATGGCTGCTACAACAAATCAACCAATAACAGATGCAGGCAGAGGTGTGTGGAGAAAGGAACCCCTCTCCATTGTTGGTGGGAGTGCAGAATGGTGCAACTACTGTGGAAATCAGTATGGAGATACCTCCAAGAACTAGGACTAGAGGTCCTATTTGACCCAGCTAGTCCCCTGCTGGGTTTCTTCCCAAAAGAATTAAAAGAATCCTACCACACCAATATATGTGCATTCATGCTTATAGCAGCACAGTTCATAATAGCTAAATCTTGGAAATAGCCAAAGTGCCCATCAACTGGAAACTGGATAAAGAAGATGTGGTGGTTTTTTTAATAAAATGGAGTACTACTCAGCCATAAAGAAAGAGAAACTAGAGTCATTTATAGCTAAATGGATGCATATTGAGGCCATACTCTTGAGTGAAATAAATAGGACACACATGTGTAAATACCAAATAGTTTCTCTAGTATGAGAAACTGAAAGTGTAAATAAGGATTAAAATGATAAAAATGAATAATTGATAATTTGTAATAGGAAGAAAAGGTCCAAAAGGGTAGGAGAGGGGGGAGGGGAAGGAGAAAGGAAAGAAGGGAAAGGAAAAATTATGAGAAAAAAAAAAGGAAACAAAGTCTATGTAAATAGGGGAGGGTGGAGGGGGTGAAGGGCGCACAGGTAATGGGGAAAAAGAAGAACCAAGAGAGATCATGTACAGATACAAGCATCCAATGATAAATGTAAATGTATTGTGTGCCTAAAATGTATGAATAAAAAAATTTAAGCAAAAAAAATACTACCAGAAAATACTACAAAACAGAAAATATATAATGTTTATGAGCTTGGTGTCCTGAATCTAAGAAATGAGTGAATGTGATGGACACTTTACTACTCATTTTCTAAAGGTTCACTACAATTAATAAAAAAATTAAAACATACTTTTCTAAGGTAATCCCTGCTTTTTTTTCTGTGGCAATGATACATAGTGGTAGATTGCACTGCAACATAAACTTCATCTTTATTCATCAATATCCTGGATTTAACCAATGACTGACTTTGTTTATTGTTTTGTTTTATATTTTGTTTTTCAAGACAAGATCTAAGCTGTGTAGTCCAGGCTGATGTTGAACTCATGATTCTCCTACTTCAGGTTCCTGAGGGGTGGGACTCTGACTTTGAGAATTAAGTATCAAAATTGGCTTTACACAGGGCTTTAAAACACTCTTGCCTGTTTTTGTGTGTGTATGAATACTTGTGTGTGTGTGTGAATATGTGCATGAAAGTAGACAACTTTTCTTGCTGTCAAAAGCTGAATTATATGGCACAAAATAATTTGTTTCATGTTATGCATATGGAACCCATAATCATACAAATACATACAAATCCTTCTTCAAGTCTCATTCAAGGGATACACTAGTTCTGTTTGAAATTTCCTCCCCTCCAACCTTCAACACCAGGGGCACAAATTATAGTCTACATCTGACCAACAGAGTTCAGTATAACATGTTGAAGGCAAACGGGAAATCTTTTCAAACCAATTTTGTCTTTCCCTTTTGACACGGCTCCTAATAATATTTGATATCTTTAAATTATAATCATAGTCACATTACTAATATCCTTGTGATATTTGTAGTAATAGAATTATTTTCCTTCTACTTCTCTGACAATGCCTATCATAGAACTTTAGTGAAAATATAACTAAATTGGAAATGACCCTTAATTTTTAAAAGTAATTCAATATTTTTGTTGTTATTGACAATAGGTAAGAAATTATGAATTCATCCTATAACCTTCAAGACATATTTCCCTATCATCTATCTATCTAATTATTTTACTGAATTCCACATGAGCAAGGATGACTAATTTGGCAAGAGAATATGCACTTTAATGCAAAAAGACATATAAAATTTTTCTGATCGCTGAAGAGGACTTTTCCTAGGGATCTTTGTTATTAATTAGTGGAGATAAGTTAGAAAATAAAGCAAGTTTCCATTTCATTCCCCCCATGAATCAATCTCCTTTACTGTCCCACTATGAGTGGAGCATTGGTGTCAAACTGCTTAGCACAGGGAATGGATTTGTGCTCATTTTTTCATGCTCTCTTCTCCATATGTCTGCCCAAGATGGGACTTATGATCTCAGAGTCATAATGCATACACAGATGCTACACAGATGAACCAAGTATTTCTATACTCATTGCAGAGACCATCAGTGAAAATTGCCTCAGTGTGTGACTTGAGGCCTGTGTCAAGGCGGGCTTGATGGTGCAGGTCTGTATTCCTGGCGCTTTGGGAGCCTGAGGCAGAAGGATCACAATTTCAAGGCCAGCCTGGGCTATTTAGAGATTTAGCAAGAATTTGTCTCAAATCAATTATTCAGTTAATCAATCAAAGCGATGGGGATAGAGCTCAGTATGAAGGCCTTGAGTTCAAGCCCCTGAGAATTAAAATAAAAAAAGATCTGTAACCCCTGCTTTTGCTGTATTCTAGCAATTTTCTGAAAAGGGATAAAGAAGAGCACAATGAGAAAGGTAAAGATAGTTGTGGGGATGAGAAGGATGCCAATCTGTGTATTCTAACTCTGCTTATTGAGGGCTTTGAAGCATTTACTGTATAATGTCAGTCAGTCGCCAGTTCATAAGATTTTATCTTTTGGAGACTAGGAGCTTTAAAAACACGGATTATATACTTTATTACATTGTTCTTTTTGGCACAGTACATATAAAATATGAGGACTTCACTAATTTGTGAAGTCTATTAAAGTTGATCTCATGGAAAAACAGAGTAGAGTGGTTACTAGAGGATGGGAGTGGATAGGAGAGGCAAGATGGGGAAGGCTTGGCTAATGCATATGAAATTACAATTGTATAGGAGTGTCTTAGTACTTTTCTTACCTAGACAAAGCACCCAATGCTCTCAAGTTAGGGGAGGAAAGGTTCATTTAGCTCACAGGTTGTAGAGGTTTCAATTCATAGTTGGCTGGCTCCAAGACAGGGTGGCATGGCAGATGGGCATTGCAGAGGGAAAACAGTTCATGATGGGCAGAAGACAGCAAAAGCAAGCAAGAAACAAGTGATCCTTTCTGTCCTTTATATTCTTTCAGGCTACCGAACCTTAGGCCGGGTATCACTTACAACCCTAATCCTAGTACCTTTGATCCTATGCAGAACTATGGCAAACCAATCAGTGAACTGCACCCTCAATCCAAGCATCACACACTCTAGATACCACCACCTCTGCAAAAGCCCCACTATGATTGCATGAGGCTTTGGGTGGATATCTAGACACAAGCCATAGCAAGAAGAAATGAGTTCTGGTGCTCTCTTGCACAGCAGGCTGACTATAATATTGTATTATATATTTCAAAATAATTGGAAGAAAGGATTCTAAATGTCCTCACCTCAAAAAAGGTAAGTGTTAGAGTATGCTAAACACCCTGATTTCACCATTATGCAAAGTGTACATGTATCAGAATATCACAGTCTCCCATATATATGTACAATTAAAATTTTAAAAATATATGTGTATCATTAAAAATGGTAGCTTGATGCATTTTAATTGACTGAATTGTGGTAAGACTAGACACCACATGAATACAACGATTGATTCAGTACCAATACTATAACTTGTATTCTTAGTTAGCATTGATTATTGGAAGCAAGAGAAAGAATGAAAACTAAAAGATGACTAGAATATGATGCATGGCTGTTGATTTGTTAATTTGCTTTGATTCATTTGTCTGAATTTGAGCTCTACTCAGAGAAGAGCCTAAGACAGTATTCCCTGGTACACTGATTAGGAAGTTATTCGAGGAGACATTATAAAGAGTGGGCAAAGCCAAACAGAAAAGGGAAAGCATCCAATAAAAGGGTATATGATCAAGCAAGAGCCCAACATGGGTAACTGGGGCTTAATTTCAGGGGAACTCTGGGAGACAGATGAGAACAAACATCGCATATTTGTGTCATCTAATGAGTAAAAGAGCAGCAGCAGTTATGCCCTGTTTGAGTATGTTCAGGCTCGTATAAGAAAGTATATAAACTGGATAGGTTATCAACCACAAAAATTTAATTATCACAGGTCTGTAGGTTGGGAAATCCAAGATCAAGGCACCAGCAAATTTTCTGTCTGGTGGAGGCCCCACCTCCCAATTCACAGATATTCCTCTTTTCACTGTAACCTCAAATGAGAGAAAGCAGGGGTAGGTGAGAGATCTTTCTCAGGCCTCTCTTTTAAAAAATTTATTGGTGTATTTTAGGTATGCATAATAATCACATTCATCATAGGGAATTTGTACCCGTATATGATATACCTTGATTCTTCTTTTTTCCCATTGCCCTCCCTCCCCTCAACCCCTCTTCCTCTCCTTATTTACGAAAGCTTTGTTTCCAGTTTTTCTTTCTTTTCTCCTACACAACAATAATATCACTCCTGAGAGCTCTGCCTTCACGATCTAATAACCTCCCAAAGGGCCTAAGTCATCACCTTGGGGGTTAGATCTTCTACATCTGAGTACTTCTAGTGGAACAAAAACACTCAGACAGTAGAATGCACAACCCTCCTTCTTAGTGGTTGGTTGAGGGTATTCCTGGGAATATTGATTTCCTGGCACTTTTCTCCTCTACTATGCAAGTGCGCAACAAGAGCTCCGGAGACCAGACAGTGATCCAAAGGAATGCAAGTGTTGATCATTCGAGGTGGGATCAGCATGAATTACCACTTATTTACTATTATATTATTTAAGAAATACATAAAATATTATTTCCTTAAATCTGGGTCTGTAATTACTTTTTCATTGGTCACTGCATTTTTAGAACCTAAGTGCTTTTTTTAGGTAATAAATGGAAATTAAGGCATTAATTTTGGTTGAAGTGCTCTGGAACTGTTATTAAACATTAAAAATGCTATGGACAAGAAACTAAGAAATTCTAACCTATTTCTTTTAAAATTTGTGTGTACATGTAAGAACACTCTTTCCATGGATAATGCCTATGTTCTGAAAGAGCTTGTAAGACTTACATGCAGTTTCCTTCTAAACTTTAAAAGTTCTACCTGTTTTAATGCTCCTCCCCAGCCCCAAACTCCTGCCCCTTTCTTTTGTTGAATCTCTCTCTCTCTATCTGTACTGGGGATTGAAGCCAGGGCCTCTGCAGTGAGCTACACTCTCAATCCCTTTTTCAATTTTTTTTTTTTTTACATTTTGACACAGGGTCTCCCTAATCTCTCACTTGTCCACAGTGCACTACTTGCAAACCTCCGTCCCCAGCCTTTCCAACTGCTGCGATTGCAGGAATGTGCCACCAACCCTGGTCTCTTTTTCTCTGTTTCTTTTCTCACTCCAGCCCACTGCATGTCACCTTTCCACCAGTAGCCTGAGGTGAGGAGCTCCTGCTAAAATGGAGGATCCGTGTGGGGAGGGAAAGTGTCACTCATTTTAGTCTTCACCTCAAGGGTCTGAAGAGGCAACGTGTGAGCAGCTGGCTGACAGGTACTACATTAATAATAAGTATGTATTCAACAAATACATCAGGATATTCCCTGAGAAGAAGTTTAATACTAAACAGAAAAACAATATTTATAATACATGTATTCTTTTTACCCCTCTACCTATTTAAATTGGATTAGGAAAATTCTAATAGATTCCTAAGTAGACAGAAATGTTCTATCAAAGCCGTATTTTAAATCCATTCTATATTCTTTGACATTTCTATTACTTCCTTTAAACAAAATACTAACTACAGATTCACTTATTTTTTTCACATTGCTTTTGTTTCATTTTTTTCTCTGCCCTGGAGATTGCAATTGTGCTGGATGCAGGCATATTCTTGAAACTTCATTTAAAAAGTAATAAATGTGTTTAATTGGAACGTAAGAACTGCTATGTTTTCATGGACACTGGGCAGATACTTCCCTGCTAACCCTTATCCTTGGATTCTTTTTCTTTAATGTCACTCTGTAGAATTGTTTGATCAACAAAAGTGTGTCTCTTGATGAAAACAGACTATTCTTCAAAGAACAAATTAAGGACTTTCAGTCCTGGAGGTAAAACACTGTGAGTTCATCATGCAGTGCTGTAAAACAAATGTGTTATGTGCCTAGCAACTCTGTCACACAATCAACAGGAAGCCTGAAAGGCAGACGTGTTGATTTGCACATTTTTATCAGGTACTTGCAAATGCAATCAAAATAAGCCAATAAGATCGAAGACTTCTTGTCATGACTCAGCCTCCTGGGTCCCCCCACCCAATTTAGCAAATCATTTATTTGACATTAAATGAATATGTTGAATTTTTGAAAGTAATTTCAAATTCCAAGTTTTGTTTGAGGGAACAATGTATTTTAACAGGGATGACCTTTGAAGGAGCAACCTAGTGTTATGAGAACAAGGGGATTGTAGTCTCTCCTTAAACTTCTCCTCTGTCCTCTTTTTCTTTCCTTTTTTTCTCATTTTTTCCGACCATTCTGTCTACATCATTTCTCCTTTCTTCATTCTCTCTCTTAGTCTCAGTTCAAAGTTTAACCACAGTAAATGAATGCATGTGGAAGAAAAACAGAACAACTTTCTTGGTACATTATTTTTATTCATTCAGGCAACATTTTTGGTTAGGAACTGTGTTCAAAGCACTGTGTTAAGCACAAATGTAATTTTCAGTAAAACACAGTCCATAGTGGAGATATGTTTCAATAAAATATATTTATTATTTAAATAAATGTTTCCCAAATAAAGCTCTTTTCCTGTAGATAAAATGCACACCAAAACTTAAAAACTCACATGTCTCTAACTTCTGTATCCGTGTGAATGGTGAGGACTAGCATCTTTAAATTTTTTTTTTCCCCATTAACTTTATTGGTATATTTTAGGTATAAAGTACAGTTACATTCATCATTGGGATCTTGTACCATTACATGAGTTTCTTGGTTCTTATTTTTTTCCCCTTCCCTTGCCCTCCCTTCACCGCCTCCACCCTTCCCTATTTGCAAAGACCTTGTTTCCATTTTTTTCCTCTTCTCATATTCTTTCCTTTCCCTTTTTTCCCTTCCCCTACCCCTCGCAATTCCCCTGCTCTTTTAGACATTTTCTTTCTGTTACAGAATATCAGTTATACATTTTTTAAATTACAATATTAAGATCTAGGAGACATTACCACAGATTTTACAGAATTTAAAAGGGTATAGAAAGCATATTACAAAAATCTTTTTTGAAATAAATTTGACCACTTCTAAGAAGTAACTTAGGAGACAAATTAATGAAACAAACTCTAGAGAAAATATAAAATTTGAATAGCACCTATTAAAGAAAGTATATTCCTAGGTTGAAAACCTACCTATATGACAACAGCAGCCTCATATACATTTTAACTGATAAATTATATCAAACAATTAAAACAGAAAAAAGAAGGAACACTTCTGCCCTCATTCTAGGAACTCAACATTGTGCTAATCCTAAAATTGGGTAAAGATAATAGAAGAAAAAAGTATGAACATAGATAGAAATTTATTTAACAAAACAAACTATGAGAAGTCAGATCTGGCAGGTTGTAGAAAGTGGTTTTGTTATAGGAATGGCAGTGTTGGTTCAGCATTGGAAGATCCACCCACAAAAGTCATCATTTTAACAGAGGAAAGGAAAAAGCCATATGATCCTGTCACTAGTTGGAGAAAAAGTATTGGACTAAATTCTACAGCTGTTCATGGTAAAAGTTATCAGGAGACTAGAAGTAGAACAGAAACTTCTCAACAAATTAAAGACACATACTTCATACTTCCAGTGAGAATGCCTTATATGAATGGGGAAGATACAATGCTTTCTCCTTAAGGTGGGGAACAAGGGCAGATATGCTTACTCTTTATCTGTCCATTAAACTTTGAAACCTAGGCCCCACCAAAATAGTCTGGCAATAAAATGACACAACTAGGATAGGATTGGTATGGCAGAAGCAAAATCTTTATATGTAAATGAAGTGATCATCCACAGAGAAACTACTAAGAAATCTCTAGGAGCCCCTAGAACTTGTACTTGAATTTAGCAGGATTAGAAAACACAAGGTATATATAAAAATTCAGGTCTGTGTATACTTGCTATAAATGAAGAACTGGATATTGAAATTTAAAAGTTATGTAGGAGTACAAAGGACCCAGAAAAGCCAAAAACAAAAACAAAAACAGTGTTGGAAGACATTTAGCACCCAATTTTAAGACTTCTTCTAAAGCTACAGTAATCAAGACAGAGTTGGTGTAAGGAAAGACGTATAGATCATTTGAATAAAACAGAGAATCTAGAAATAGAACCACACATATATAGTCCACTGAGTTTTGAAAGATTATTTAACATTAGCATTTTATAGAATATAAACTCAATTCAAGAGCCAAGGAAGAGATAATGTCTTCAGTAAACAGCACTGGAACACCTGGTATCCATATATAAAAATTAACCTCAAACTTTTTTTCCATACATGAAAATAACTTGAAGGGATCTATGAACCTAAATAAGAAAGCCTATAACTATAAATCTTTAAGAAGAAATTATAAGGGAAAATATTTATGAATTCAGGGTAGGCAAGAACTACCTAGGATACAAAAAACATGATGTATAAAAGAAAAAATTTGATAAATGAGATTACATCAAAATTTAGAACTTTATATGACATCATTAAAATGAAAAGTAATCCTCAAACAGACCATATTTACAATGCATATAACTTATGACCAGAATATATAAAGAATTCTTAGAGGTCATTAATAGACAACTCAATTAAAATGTAGACATAAGAAGATGATAAATAGCCAGTACAGCACAAGGAATGGTATGTAACTCTAGAATCAGAAAAATACTAATCAGTACAATAATAAGATTGAATTATACTCTCATTAGGGAGATGAAATCAAAAGATTTAAAAGCCTTGTAATGACTTTTTCTTTTTGTTGGATTCTCCCGCTTTGCCTTTAATTTGTGGATTCATTCTGCTGGGCTTCCTGGGGTTGTGATCCTCATTGTCTTTTCCTAGGATATTGTCTAAAATTTTTTGGAGTGCTGGTTTGGTATTCATGAAGTTCCTGAGGTGCTCTTTGTCATGAAAGTATCTTTTTCTCCACCAATTTTGAAAGATAGTTTTTCAGGGTACGTCAATCTGGGTTGGAGGCTGTTTTCCTTTAGGGCTTGAAATATGTCACTCCAAGCTCTTCTTGCCTTGAGGGTTTGCATTGAGAAGTCTTCTGTGATTCTGATGGTCTTTCCTTTGTATGTGATTTGTTTCTTTTCTCTCACTGCTTGTAGAATTTTATTCTTCTGTTGGATTTCTGGAATCCTAACTATTATATGCCTATGTATAGACTTTTTTTGATCAAGGCTAGCTGGAGTCCTATATGGCTCACTTATCTGTATGTCAAGTTGTTTTCCCCTCCTTGGGAAGTTTTCTGCCATCACTTCTGTGAACAGTTTTTGTAAGTCATGTGCACTCTCTCCTGTTTCTTCATTGACTCCAATCAGTCTTATGTTATTCTTCTTTGCATCATCTAGCAGGTGCTGGATTGATTTCTCATGTTCCCTTACAATTTTAAAGCAATTTTTCTTTTCCTGGTCACTAATTTCAATCTTATCTTCTATATGGGAAATTCTATCCTCACATTGGTTCATTGTTCTGTGCAGACTTTCGATGGAGTTTTTAATCTCTTGGAAATTTGTTTGTATCTGTTTTATGGATTCCATTTTTTTCCTATATTGGGATTCCGTCATGTTCCTCAGATCCTCTATTTTTTTATCTGTGTCCTCTCTAGATTTATTAATCATGTCTTGCACCATGAGCAAAATCTTTGCTGTTATCTGAGTAATTATTTCTGTTTTCATTTTTTCCAGATCCTCTTTTGTTGCCAGTTCAGAGAGTCCAGGTGGTTGAGTATGAGTGTTTCATCTCATTTCCCTTTGGGGTTGCTGTAGGTGATCCAGAAGTCTGTTTTTGAGGCTTGTTTATGTGTCTTCTCATTTCCACATAGGGGGAGTGCTTCTGACACCCCTGAGATTCACCTTCTCTGCTCTAGGAGTTTGGGATGGTGGTGGGGGGCTTCCTTCTGGGTGCTGGGACTGGCTGAGCTTCCCTGCCCCACATCTTTAAATTTTAAAGAATGTACAAGGCTGCATAAGGAAATGAAAATTTACCTCAAGCTCTATCTTTTGTGAAGTACAGATCAGAAGACCTAACACCTAATGAATTTATCTGAATTGGTATTAGCATAGTCACAGTTTTATACCTCAATTTAGATCTTCATTTAAGGAGTAGTCTAGACTTTTTATGCAAACTCAAATGTGTTATTGCTTGGTGAATCAATGCTGTATGTAAGAATCTTAATACTTTGTGTGGATTTTAGAATTGTTTCGGTGTCATACAGTATTTACATTTTTCAGCAGCTACTGCACTGAAAAGAAAAATACTATTTCTACTTGCACAACTTGATGAGCATTAATACGTATCATTCCTGTGCTCACTCCTTTGGGTGCTTTAGGTCACCTAGCATCCTTTGAAATTTGAAGGAGTGCTCTTCAATGAGTTCCTCAGAGACTAATCTAAAATTAGTTTCTCTTAATAAAAACTAGGTCTTGGAATAAAGTAACAGCTTCATAAATGAAGTTATATGTGGAATTGTATTATATATTGGTTTGTGACTTTCCCCCCTAATTTGTATGTTGAAATTTTAGAATTTAGCACCACAGACTGTGACCTTATCTGGAAATAGTTTTTGTAGATGTAATTACTTAAGAGAAAGTCATATTGGAATAAAGTGTACCCTAATCCAATGTGATTGGTGCCCTTACAAAAGAGGGAATATTTGAATATAGGGGCAGACACTCAAATAGGAAAAGTCCAGTGAAGAGTCAAGTCTTAACTCCTCAAGCCAAAGAACTACCAGAAATAAGAAAAAAAACCTTGAAACTGGTCTTTCTCTGGTGCCTTCTCTAGGAACATGGCATGTATCTAACATTTCTGCATCTAGAATTGCAACACAATACATTTTGTTGTTTAAGCTGCACAGTTTGTATTACTTTTACATCATTCCTAGCAAATAATATAGTATTGTTTGGAGTCACCTATTTTCTTAAATCAAAAAATCAAAATAATCCGGTGAAAAGTTTGCACTGCCAATCAAGAATGTTCTATCCATTTGCATCTTCGCCAAAGTACTGCTCACTGTTCACAATTAAAAAGAATGTGAGATTCTTTGTGAATGTTTAAAAAGTTTTAGCCAAAAGAGTTATAGTATTACTAGGAAAGGAGCAGAGAGATTAGCAAATGAAAATATATTCTTTTAAGATCATGATACATAGTGTATTTACCATTGTTATTCTCTAATCATTTTGTTATGAAAAATATTTTTCATAGAATGGCTTTTTATATTTTCTTTATTAATATCTACTTGTATTATATTAAAATAAAAAATGTTTTAAAAGTGAAGAAACAACTTATATAACTTGTTGTTCACAGTATTGTGACAGTATTCTGAAAAACAGGTTGAAAATGCCAAATAATGGGCCGGGGATTTAGCTCAGTGGTTTTGCCGTCTGCTGGACAAATGTGAGGACCCGAGTTCAATCTCCGGTACCCCCCCCCAAAAAAAGCCACATAAATATTGTACTACATTAAAATGTGAAACTACTTTTTCTATGTTATAGAATTGAATAAATAGGCCACTATATTGTGGATAATATCATCCAGATGTGTGTATGTCAGGCAAAGAAGTAACAATAAAGAAAGCTAAAAACATAAAAAAAAGTACTGCTCAAAAACAGAAAAGAGATAAGAATTTAAACCTACTAATTTAAAAGGAAATCATAGTAGTAACAGTGATGTCTTGAGGGGATTAGAATGACGATTTATCTTCAGCAGACGAAAAATGACAAAAGCATTCAGGGTTGAACCAGCAAATCTGAACCCCAAACATCTCAAGAAAATGTATGAATATTTCCAGAATTCTTAAGCACTCCAATTTCCATTTATGCTACAGATATGGCTATAAGATAAGTAAAATTTCAAGAATCCAGGTCCTTACTGATTGTGTGCCAGCAGAGACAGGAACATTTTCTTTATTCTCCCAAGTGGATTATTAGAGCCTCATTCTTTTATTTTTTTTAGAGCCGCATTCTGACAACATACCCATGTATAACTAATCTTTTAGAAAAATTGACAATACAAAAAAAAAAGAAATGCAAGTCTATACCTAAAGGGTTGAGAACACATTTTGGAAATGAAATATGACAAAAACCTAGGCCACCAACACTGATAAACCACTGTGCAGGGCAACAATACAAGGAACTACAGGATTTTAAAAGAAGATAATAGAAAATGAAATAGAGCACAATGGAAAAAATGTGGAGATTTAATGAATGTCATTAATAAAAGGATTACTAGGCTGGAAACGGTCAAATATTTAATATGTACTTGATATAATTTGAAGAACATATGTATTAACATTATTGTCTATTACCATTTGAGAAACAAGAATATTTTCTAATCCATAGGAATAGTAACTAGGAAGAGTGCCTTGAAACAATTTTTATGATGTTATTTCCATAGGTCAAAGCTTTAACTTACCTACCTCCTTGGAAGGTAGGAAGACATGGTCTGAAGGTAATATTCTGTAATTCATTTCTTATGTATATATGATTAAGCTTTATGCTGGTTACCAAAAGCTAAATGGTCTTATTTAGTTTCAGTGTCTCTAGTATTATTAAACATTGATGATATAGCTAATCTGTTTCACCAATGCTTGTAACAAACAACTTTTTCTAAGACTCCTTGGTACTAATGAGCCATACATATCTTTACTTCTTTCTTCAAAACAAACTAGAAGTTGATATTAACATTTTCAATTGATTCTGAGTTTAAAAATTACATCCTCTCAAAATTTCATCCAAAACAAGCAGAAAGGAAAGCACGTATGAAAGTCAAACATATGCACAAGACAGCAAGTTAGAAAGTAAAATGGTTTCCACAATTGTCTGTACACAGATTATATTGTCCAAGTTTGCTATTCTTGTGTATTAGAAATACTGTGCATTCTAGTGTATTTTATTTGAATTTATTATGTTTTCCCCTTACATGTGTCAGGCAACAATATTTTTATATTCACCTGACTTTATATACAAGTTACAGGAATTAAATTAAATTTAATTCCACTCAGTCCCATACTTCATACTACAACCTCAGTTGGAAAACAAGTTAAAGCCAGATCAGTTCCAGAATTCATATCTTCCAAATACCTGCTCAATTATTTGTACTCACTGAGATCCTCATAGTCTCAATTTTTTCAACATTCTAAGGAGAACACTTCTGTTCTCACTAGGACAACTCTAAATATCTCATTATCACTGTAGTTGCTTTCATGCTAGTCTATTAGTCTTTCTACTAATCTTGAAGGAAAAATGAAAAGGGACATTGATATGGTTTAGATCTAAAATGTTCTCCAAAAGTCTTATGTGTTCAGAGGCAGAGCCTTGTTAGAGGAGATGGATCACTGGGGAAGTGACTGGGAAGGGTGTATTCTTGTTCCAGTCTCTTCCCTCATGCCTTGCTTTCTGACTACCAGAATAGCTTTCCTCTGTTATGCCTTTCCACCACCCCATTTCTGATGTGGAGCCACCTGACTATGGACTGAACCTTCTGAAATGGTGAGCCAAATAAACCTCTCTCATTTTGAAATGTTGATGTCAAATATTTTGATCTATTAATGGGAATGGTGACAGATACAGACATATTCTTCCTCCAGTCCTCAAACAAGTTCTCCCAATGGGATAACAGTATCTCATGTCAATACAGCTTCCTGCACATATGATTCTGACATTTTTACCTGGTTAAAAGTGCGTCTACCAAAATAAGATATTGTGTTAGTCAGCTTTGCATCGCTAGAAAAAACACCTGACACCTTCAACTTAAAGAGGAGAGGTTTAGTTGGATGATGACTTCAGAAGGGTTCAGTCCATGTCACTTCTTTCCAAGGCAGTAACATTATGATGGGAGGGGCATGGCAGAACAAAAACACTTAGGGCATGGTGTTTGGGAAGTAGAGCACAGGGGAAGAGCAGCAGTGACAGACATACTTTCTAAAACCATATCTTCACTGATTCACCTCCAACTAGATCCTACCTCTTAATGGCACATTCAACTATGAAAATCAGTGGATTCAGCCACTGGTGGAGTACAGTGAACCCCTGATTTGATCACCTTTCCAGGTCGCTTAATCTAGTTAACTTGACAGTTTAGTTTAACCATAACAAGAACAGTTCTTTAGTTCAAAAATTTCCATTTTTCTTAGTTTTCATTTGTGCCACCAGTGTTTGTGAGGGGTGATAGTTTCTTGTGGAAATTAGATAAACTTTTTATGTTTTGTGGGTCTAGGTTCATATCTCAGTTTCTTGAAATTTTCATGAACAAAAGAAAAGACATTAAAAGAATAAGAAAACAAATTCATAAGGACAGAATCTGAGAAGGAAGAGCAGAGGAGTGAGTGTGAGCAGAAGGATGCCAGGAACCTGGTCTGGTAGAGCACACACACACACACAAAATGTAGATGTAAGTTGGCTAAAAGTGAAGTTAAGTGTCAAGAATACTTATAATGTCAAACCTGAGATAGGCTTTGGAATTGAGAGTCCTGACAAAGGCATATCTATTACAATAACTGGAGCAGAGCCTGGGTAAGTAGCCACCAAGCCTCTTTGTCTTTGTCCCCACTTCTTCAGCAGTTGGGTGATTGCCTTCTTCTACCATATTATGTGAAATTCAGAAGAAGTCTAGACAAGAACTGACGCCAGGGAGAAGTAGAAAAAACTCACCTGCTTAATGATGAGAGCCTGGCCATCAACCTTCTAATGTTTGACTCAGACACTCCAGCTACACTCACATATACCAGACAGGGTATGGGAGGATCATCTGTATTAGTTTGGGTTCTCTAGAGGAAAAAAAATAGAAAATATATATATAATTATGTGAAGGGATTTATTCGGTAGGCTTGGAAGATCAGAGGTGGAAGAATCCATGATGGCCATCTATGTGCTAGAGAGCCAGAAGATTCAGGAATTGCTCAGCCCAAGAAGATGGAAGCTGAAGAACAAGAGTGATCAAAGATCCAGTATCAGTTGAAGGTTGAAGATCACTGTGAAGTCCGCGCTGAAAGTCTGAAGAAACGAGACCAGTGTCCAAAGGCAATGGCAAAAACTGGAGCTCCTTCAAAGTGGACACATTTCATCCTTCTTTCCCTTTGTATTCAATGCAAGAAAGGAGTCTATTGTTTGTTGCCGCCTACATCTGGAGAAGGTCTTTGCATTTCTGTTCCCTGGCCTACATGACAATCATGCACAGACACACCCAGTACTGTGCTTCACTGATACTCTAGGTGCTGTTACTTGAATCAAGTTGAAATATCATGATTAATGATCACAGTGACTGTTCCAAGGAACAGGTTCCTAAATGAAATTGTTCCATCAGATCCCATGCAATGAACTCTAATGATGACAGACAAATCAAGTTGAGAGAAGTAAAGAGTGTGATTATGTTTGATTGGCTCAGGTATAAATATAAACAGTCAAATTTAGGCAGGTATTTTTAGGAGATCACTAATGATAAAGATTGAGATCAAACAAACAGAAATAAATATGAAGAACTTCCAGGAAAAACATACACACAAGCAGCAGAAGACAATATTAAAGCATTTTAATAACGATAATATTCTTAGGAAATAAGACACTGTATTCTTCAAAAACATAGAATACTATTTTTAGTGAAGTAAAATTTAGAATCAATGAGTGTGCACATAGAATTTTAAAAAATATACAGAGTAGCAGAAAAGCAAAAAAATCAATAGACGGTATAGTGGATAAGCTAGTGATATCAGTGAGAAACTCATATCTCAGCTAAAAATAAAAATGAGAATGCAAAAAACATGAAAATTGTGTCCTTTTGTTGGCTTCAGATGGAAATATTTTGGTCAAGTTGTATTCTGCTTTCTTCCATTAAAATTTGTGATTTCTGAAAAATGCTTTTAATCATTTCTTCAAGTAGAATTACAGAGTAGACTCTGCTCAAGTAAAGCATTGTTGAATACAGATACTACTATTTACACAGACAATTTTTTAATATGCTTCAAATTTATGCAATTTCTGTTTCTTCAGTAAAATGATATTTCACCAATATATGCTAAGAGGTTGGCTCTATTGTTGAAATTCTTTTACTGTAAGTAGTCTCCATGTAAATATTGGATGGAACAGAATATACTAAAATTTTTTCTAAATTAAGATTTACCTGGTGCCCTCTATTTTTATTTGCTAAATTTGGCAATCCTGAATCAAACCTGCTTTTAGATATCTAAACCCTCAGATAACATGTATCTTTTCTGCTCACAGCCCTTTGCCAGAACTAGTCATGAGACATTAACCCAAGTCCAAATAAGGACAGGAAATTTAGGGAAACATATAGAATATTTAATGAATATTTATACATTTGTTCAATATCTTGAGGAAGAAATTATATAAAATTTAGAATCAAAGGAATTTTTGACACATTTAGCCATTCACATTTGTTATTATAGATAATAAATCTAAACCCAGAGAAAGTTATGTGAGTTAATCAGTTTTTCATTGCTGTAATAAAATGCTTTTGGACATAAACTTAAAAAGAGAAAAGGTTTATTTTGCTTTACAGTTTTGAAGGTTTCAGTTCATAGTTCAATGCATTTTGATCCTATGTTTTTTTTTTTATCCTGCAATGAGGCAGCATATCATGGCTATAGTATACGGAGAAAGGAACTGCTTACTTATGGCGGTCAAGAAGCAAAGGGAGAGAGGAAGACACTTGGGTTCCAAGATGCCCTTTAAGAGTACAATCCAATGACATAACCTCCTCCTACCAGTCCTTGTCTTTTACAGGTCCCACCACGTCCCAGTAGCACTGCAGGCTGGTGACAAACACATGGCCCTTTGAGAGATACTTATCTGAACAATAGCAGCATGTGTGACCATTTTACACAGCAATTTAGAGGCTAATTAAGAGTCCCAGTTGTCCTGAACAACACCTTTGGGTTCTCTCCATTACACCAGTCTCTCAGACCTTTCTTGCAGATAAGCACATAACTCTTTTACATAATAAATTTTAAGTCACTTAAGTGCAGAAAACCTTGTCAGATTTAATTTTTCTTCATGATTGGGAAGTCAGTCACAATGCATAAAGAACCTTACTCTAGCATTGAATCCAGAATATATCTTGTCAACATAATTAGAAGCAACACATTGGCAGTATGAAGTTATAGCATGTAGAAAAATGGAGGGAAACCTTTTGGTTCATATTAAAACATTCAACATTTTCCTTGCTCTTTAGGCCCCCTTTTTTCTAGTAAATCAGAGTTCCAGCTACAATGCATTAAGAGATGGCTTAATCAGCAGTTAGAGATGGTCTGAAGCTTGCTTCAGCAAGTGAGAAGCTAGCACTCAAGGCATTTAAGCATCTTCCAGCCATTTCACTCAGTTGATTGTAATGATTGTTGATTGTAATGATTTTTGAGCCATTCTATATTATAGGAAATGTCAAAATCGGTATTGTCCAAGAACTCACATTTTTGAAAAAAGATTGTATGGGACGTGGAAGTGGAGAAGAAACCAGTAGTTGTGGACAGTTGCTAATCTAATAGCTGCATTTTTTCTTTGTTAGATTGAAGTGGCTCTTTATCGCTGCCAACCACTCCCCACAGCTCTTGCCTGTCCCCCTTTCTTCCCCACATCACCACTTCGTATTGATTATTCGACTGCAGGGTTTTATTTGTGAAGTGCTTTGTCATTTGTACTAGCAGAAAGGTCACCATTTGAAACACTTTCAAAGTAGAACATCCCCTTATTGGTGTTATGCAAATTGCTCTTCACTCATAATGCACAAGGCAGAGGCTAACAAAACATTTACTGATAAACACAGTAAAAAGATCTATGTCTGTCTGTTTACATATATATTTCTGAAACAGAAGTGTTTTTCTGAAGCACCTTCTTGGGTTTGGAAGATATGCTAGCATTCTCTCTCCTATTTTATGTTTGTGTTCTGTTTCATTTTCTGTTTGCTTCCACCCCATTAAAATGCACCCAGTGTGTCACATTAATTTCATAACTCAATAAGGGCTTGTTAATTCACAGTTTCCAAAATATTGATGTAGGCATGCTTGCTTGACTGCCTTTTTAAATACTCCATAAAGTTATTATTGTTCTTTATCGGCTTTACCAGGTTTGGAGGTGGAGTTCTATGTACTCTCCTTGAACTTATATAAAGTGTTTAAAATATTGCATTGAATTTAGTTGTGGCCTTGGTAATCTTTGCTGCTACTAGAATCATAATTTAACATTTTTAATTTCTTCATTCCCACATGCACTTAATTTCTAAAAACATACTTTTATGTTTAGATGATGTGAAATCACCCTAGGAGTTTTGTATAGCACAATTCACAACTCTAAGCACCTTGACAATTTTAATAATTATACCAGATGACCAGCAAAAAGTTATTTTGTTTTTGACAAACACTCTTCTGCAAAATCAGCATGCTTTCCTTGTGCATTAATTCTTTCTAAACTATATTTTAATCTTTGTGATATGTACCAAATACAGATCAAATATATAATAATATTATATATTACATAATAAATATTTAAAAATTTGAATAAATAATTTAAATTTTTGAAATATATTTAATATTAAAAGGTGATTATCTCAGAAGAGCCACAAACCCATTAGCTGGGTTAGTATAAATAAAGTACATGGCATACAGCAGTACCTGTGATTCAGAGGGATGATAGAAGTGGGTCTTAAGCCTGTTTAACATCAGTTAGAAAGCTGAAGACATGACTTGTTTGTTTGGTTCTTTTTCTTTGGGGATCTTGGTTCAGACTTTTAATTTACTCTTATGGTAAGCTCTTGCATTTTAAAGTTTTCTGTTGTCTATCAGTAAATGGAAATATCTGTTTCTGTACCTATATCTAATCTCTGTTGCTTTTTTTCTCTTTCGTTATGAGAGATTTTATATATTACAGTATCCACACCAACCCTTGCCCACCTAACTCTCCACACATTCATATTATTTTCTTCCACTGAGAATTCCAAAGAGTTCTCAACCATGGGGAGAAGACCACAATCAAGTTGATCCCTTGTCAGCTTGCTAAGAGTATGATTTTGAAAGAATGGAGATGTGCAGCTCATTCTTAGAATGCAATTGGGATTCAGACATTTTTGGATTTCATATGGGTCTAGAAACAGTTTAAATTTGATAAATAAAGCAACCATTGGTATATGTTGTGCCTTTGGGAATAAATATGAGTCTGCATTTCATATATAACCATCAAAAGTATATGAAAATATTAAATGTGGATAGGGAAACAAAGCCCAGGACAGAGGAAAGTGGCTATGTGTTCTCCCCTCTTCAGGTTAAGGGCTAGATGACCACCTCAAGGAAAGGGCAGATGAGAAGGACATGAGAGCACCGAGGGCGGGGCAGCAACTGCCTAGAACCAGCGTGCACCTCAGAAGTCCGCTCTCACTGGCTTCTCTATCCAGAGGGAGTATGCTCATCCATGGTAGTTAGTGTCTCTCAGCCCTGCTGCTCTCTTCACCCACTTCAAAATATCTTCTCTTTTTTCCCCCTTTTCCTCTCTTTCCAAAACTTTTTTTTGGCCCTCTCTTTCTTTTTTCTTTCCTTTGATTTTCCTTCTTTCCTTTTTTATTTCCCTCCTCTTCTTTTCTTCTGTTTTCTTCTCTTCTTTTCTCTCATCATAAAGGTTTCCAAAATTAACGTTTATACCATGCTAGCATTTATAAGCATGCACTTGTTTCCTTATGTCTCACAAAACTGCAAATTAAAAAAAAAACTCTTTTCAATGTGATAGGAAAAAAGTAATCTCTTGTACATTAAAGTATATTCAATGTATTTACATACTTTGAAAATAGATACAGTGGTCTAAGTGGGATAGAATAATAGTGGTTGGGCCTCTGAACTAGATTCTTTACACTATTATCAATTCACATCAATACAGCAAAGATTCTCTTTCTACATTAATAAGAAATAGAGAATTGAAAGCCTACATAACTTCCACACAAAAATATTGTTAGTAAAATGCAGGTCTCTGATCAAATGGTATGAATTTGTGTTATGAAAGTTATGTGTGAGGTGTTTTCTCAGGGATAGATCATATAAACACACCCCAGGAAAGGATTTTAAGAATACAGAGAGAAACAGCTTCATATAATCATCAAAATGGTTCCCATCATTTGCAGCAACATGGATGGAATTGGAGCTTATAATGTTAAGTGAAATAAGCCAGCCACAGAAACATAAGTACTGCATAAACTTAATCATATGTGGAGTACAGAAAACTTAAATTTATAGAAGTTGAGAATAGAATAATGACTGCTGGAGGCTTGAGATTGGGGGGAGATTGACCAATGTGGAGCACATTGTGGTTAGATAAAAATAAAAGGCTCTGGTGTGCTCCTGCAAGGAGAGTGATCATCGACAATAATTATATACTGGATATTTGCAAAGCTAGAAGAAAAGATTTTGAATGTTTTTATCATAAAGAAATGATGAATTTTGATGATAAAGATGTTTAGTTTGACATAAACATTACTATGTCTGTACAAAGCATCATAGCAATTTTTATTTTTATATATCCGTTAAAAATAAAAGCCATACTCATAAGTGAAATGAATAGGACACACATGTGTAAATACCAAATAGTCTCTTTGGCGTGAGAAACTGAAAGTGTAAATAAGAATCAGAATGTATAATAGATAATGTGAAACAGGAAGAAAAGGTCTAAAAAGGAAGAGGAAGTGGGAGGAGTAGGGGAAAGGGAAGAAGGGAGAGGAAAAAATATGAGCCCAAGTGCTCATCACCTGGAGACTGGATAAAGAAAATGTGGTTCTTTTATAAAATGGAGTACAAAGCAAAAAAAAAAAAAAGAGTATGACAGCCATAAAGAATGAAAAATTAGAGACATTTATAGCTAATAGATGGACATTGAGGTGATACTCTTAAGTGAAATAAATAGGAGACACAAGTGTGAATACTGAATAATTTATCTGGTATGAGAAATTGAAAGTGTAAATAAGGATCAAAAGGCATAATAGATAATGTGAAGTAGAAAGAAAAGGTCTAAAGGGAAAGGGAAAGTCAGAGGGGTAGAGGAAAGGAAAGAAGGGAATGGAATTAATATGAGAAAAGGAAAAAATGGAAACAAAGTTTTTGTAAATAGGGAGGTGTGGAGGGGGTGAAGGGAGGGCAGGGGAATGGGGAAAAAATAAGAACCAAGATGCATCATGTAAAGGTACAAATTCCCAATGATGAATGTCATCATCTTGTATAACTAAAACGTACCAATAAACTTAATGGAAAAAAAGAATAAAATAAAATAAAGTTTAAAAATTTAAAATTTAAAAATGATTCACATGGTGACTTTTTCTGCATTTGTTATAATACTAGTTCTTATGTATCATGCCTTGTAGCTAAGTAGAAAACCAATTATTTTTTTCCTCTTGAGGAACTTATAAGTAATAATAATTCAAGATAACAGTGGAGAAAGTTGAAAGATAACAGTTGCTCAAAAAAGAAATTTTCTGGGATTGAAAGTGAACACACATGAGAGGCAGAATATGACTACACCCAGATGTATAAAAATATAATCCAAATTAATTTCTTAATTGAAGAACCATGTGGCTAGGGTCTTATAAGATTTAAATTTGCATTTTAAAGTATTTTGGACACTGAAGATGATTGGAAGTATGAAGACAAAGATATACCTTCTGGCTTGTCTTCCATATTGGGAGGGTGTCCTAGAGGGTGGAAGATAGTAAAGATGAAGTTAAAGAAGAGCAGGAAACAAATAGAGAATTTTCTATTTCTTTATTTCTGGATGCTAAGAACTTTGAACACAGTAGATACTAATTTGTTTCTATGTCACATGCCTGATATGTGGATTATTTTATGTATGTAATAATTATCAAATTTTTATGTATTCCCCAGGGAGCTCATGTGTGTCAAAGGTGTTTTTTTAATGGTGGACTGAAGGTAGAAAACAAAAACTTAGTAAGAAGACATTAGTTTGGAGGTAGAGAAGTAAAGGAGTAGATACAGAGACATAATTAAAGTGTATTTAGTTCAATAGGGATGAGAACACGAGATAGAGGTGGAAGAGGGAAGGAAGGGAAAAGTGATTTAAAGAAAAAAAAGAATTGAAAGAAAAAAATCTAAATAGAACTTGAGTAAATGTGGAAGAGAAGCAAGGTTGGGGGGAGGGAAGGGGACAACAAAAGGAACTAAGATGTGCTATGTACACCAACAGGTACCCATGATGAATGCAGTCATTAGGTACTGCAAACGTACGGTAATAAAACTTATAAACAGTAAAAATTGTGTCCTACTATAGTCTGTCTAATGTCTGTGACCTAGCAAAGAAATAAAACAACTTGATTATTTTAGTGATGTCACTATTAGGCACGGACCACACGGAGGACTGTTTAAAGATGCAAGTGGCTGAGTGATCACAGAACAAGCACATGGTTTTTCTCTTTGTTACCTATAAATAATTACAAAACTGTGACACTTGAAAGTTCTGTTGTGTCCAATCCAGTAACCTTCAGCAACAAGTGGAAATTTAAATTTAAAATAATTAAAATTAAAATTTCAGCCTTTAGTCACATTCGAGTTCATTAGCCGCTTTCAGCTAATGGCACCAAGGAATTTTCATAATCACAGGAATTCTTTGGATGGCGATGGAACTTGACTGCAGGTCTGAGTGGAGCAAGACTGTGACACTTGATGGCCCAGTGAAAGGGAGACAGGCATGAAACCGCAGCAAGGCATCCTGGACAGACACTCCTTGAGGACTCAAGTTCACTTGAGTGTATATTCACTAAGACCTGGCCTACAAGAAGCAGGTGAGCAGAAAAGCCAATAAAATTCATTCTATTTCTGTTGTCCCATCCCTGCTTATGTAATTACAAAGCTTAAGTTCCATGAGGAAGGCTGATTAAATATGAGATCGGATTTTACACACTGACACTGTACAGATATAAAAGAGAAAACATACCTAGCCTGAGTCAACAATAATGGCCAATAGAACAAGCATTACTTCTAACTAACAAATATTAGACACTTAGAAAATACTTGAATCAAAATGGCAGAAGTAAAGATATATTCTGAAAGGAAAGAAAATAAATTAGAGGCAATTATTAATCCTGGGATACATTTGTTCTGTATTTTTGTTAAGTGCTGAAAAAAAGGTAAAACTAACAAAAGACATAAAACCAAAGTCAACAAAGCAAGATTAAAGTAAAAACCTATTTCATACAGATGTGATGATAACTCAGTGAGTACACAATTCAGGCAGGTATATAAAGAATGAACTTCAAAATATCATTTCCGCAGTGATCTAGGCAGGATAACAAAGATGTTTTAATTTTCCCAGCCAACTCTGCTGATTAACTGTGGTGCAGGAGTGGAGCTGTGTTGAGAAGGATTGTGAGATACAATAGAAGTGATTATAAAAATTAATTAATCAAAGTTTTTCATAATCGAAGGGAGATATATGTATATACCATTCCTGATTTAGAGAGATGTGGAGGAAGGGGCTTCAAACAAAACCATTTTTAAAATTTATTTTTCATTAGTATATGTTTGCCATATGTAATTTGTACCTGTATGTAGTAGATCTTAATTCATTTTTCCCATTCCCCTCTCCTCCATCCAATCTTCCTTCCCTTCCCTATTTCCTTTCCCTTCACTGTTTCCATCTTTTTTTTCCCTTCAATTATCTCTTAGTAATCAGAGGCAAAACATTTTTTAAATAATTAGCATCTGTATGCATAATTCTGTACATTAAGAAATGACAAATCTTGAAGAAATAATGTGTACTACAAGGTCACAAAAGAATAACATAGTCAATGTTCAGAATGGAACAGAATGAGAAGATATTGACATGTCACAACTCCATTATCCCTAGGAATTTATAGATTCATTTGTCATTGAATTAAAAAAATCAACCCTCTTTAACTCTTATTAATGAATACTTAGCATAGATGCTGCACTGTTTTGCCAAGGTGATGAAGGAAAGCAGGTTCTAGGAGGATGACAGCTCACAGTGTATGTCACTGCCCTGCCCTAAGAGATGTAGGTGGTCCTTGATAGTCCTTTGTTTCCATCTCTACTAATTTGCTGGTGATGAGAGTGTAGGTGGGTGAATACCATGGCCAAAGAAAAGGCCTTATTTTTCACTTCACTCTTCCTCATAGAGACTTGGCCCGAGTAAGGCTCTTTCCTGGCCACTCAAAACTCTCCTGTTTTTATCATTAGTGGACAACGTTTATATAATACATTTTGGTAAAGAGCGGTGAAGTAATTTACTCAATAGGAAAGATAACTCAGTAAAGATAAAAAGGTTGGTTAGATTTTGCTTATTCTCTATCCTGACTCTGAAAAATGTAGTACCTGATGCAGTAAAATTATTCTCAGAAGAGCAACATTGTTTTCTCTTAGAACATTTGTGGGAGGGACCCTCATGTCACATCAATACCTTTTATAGGACTCATCTATACCATAAATCTTCATTGATAATAGAATGATGAATTGGTTAATGGATTATTTTGTTGTTGAAAACTCAGTTTATGGATGGTCATGGTGGCACAAACCTGTAATCTCAACTACTTGGGAAACAGAGATAGGAAGATCTCAAGTTCAAGCCCATCCCAGGCAATTTAGCAATTTAGTATAACCCTGTCACAAAACTAAAAGAAGAAGAAAAAAGGGCTAGGGATTTAGTTTAGTGGTAGAACCTCCCCGGGTTCAATCCCCAATAGAAATAAGTAAGTGAATAAATAAGAAAAATTGGCTTACCTAGGCTTGGTGTGTAGTAAATATTCAATATATATTTGCTGGCTTATTCTGAAAGTATCTTTTTTACTTTTATACTTGTATCATTTATGCTACTGAAGCAATAACACCAAGTGCCTATTGCCTAGAGAATATGAATGGTGCTATTCAAAAAAATTTTAGGGCATAGATATAATGGCAAATCCATTTTTAGGGTGAATTCCAATGAAAGTGTTTTGTTGCCTCTAAAGATGATTGTGTCTAATCCTGTATATCAAGGCAAAACCAAACCAACCAACCAAGCCATAACAAATCACAGACATCTCTATGCAGAGCAGAGGTCACCTTGACAGAGGCATTCCCAATGGGAACTGAGAAAGAATCAGAGCTGAGATGATGTTCTTCCAGGAAGTTTTCAAAGAAGATCTAGGACTGAAGAGGAGTCCTACAGATGGAACCATATGTCCAGACACAGAGGACCTGGTGTGACACCAGGAGAGAGAGCACAGCACAGCCACCAGAGAAGGTCCAGGCAACAGCTGTGGAGACACACCACTCAGAGTTGTTACCAGTTTCTAGCAAGGAGGACACGGTGATGGTGATTTAAAAAGGTCAACCCACTGTAAACCTATTCCTATCTTTAAGTAGCCATAGTAAAGGGTATATAGTTAAAAAGCAAGGAAGCAAAGTAGGACCTAGCTCACAGGAGCCTATACAGCTCATGGGAATTGAAATTAAATTGGACTGGGATAGTGTTTATTGTTGTGAAAAAATTTTTTTTTCTCTGTTCTGAGATTTTGCATTTTTAAAAGAGCAGTGGACCAATTTAGGAATGAGTTAGCGTCTTTAAAAAGACACAAATCACAAAGACTGCACGCTCACATACACACACATATTTCTTGTAGTGAATATAACATAATGCATAGGATCAATTTTACAGTGAGGTCAGGACAGTAGTGTTATCAGCAATAAAAGAAGGCAAACAGATTTTCAAACACAGTCAGAATTAAGCATTAATAATGTCTCCTTTTTTAAGCCTTAATTGGATGTGATTTGCCTCTGATAACACCTTTCATTATCAGTACAGCAGGACATCTATGTGTTCTATTGGAGGTGTCCATTGTTGTAATTATTCCTACATGCTGGCCACCCTCAACGCATGTTAAATAACACCAATAATGCATTTTGAAAGAAGCAGTATGCTCAAATACATTATAGATACTGTCACCCTGGGATTGCATTTTACTCTCTGGATTGTAGAAAGCTGTGTGACTATTTTACATTGATAGGCATTTGTATTGATTGGAGGGAGGGAGGGGGACAAAGTGCTCATTACAGAGCTGCTAGCAGTGTAATTATAGAGTGGGCCCCGGGCTGGGTGTATTAGCAAGCGCTTTCCTCTTTAACACCATGTAGCTTGTAATGCCAGTAGCTCCTTGGGATATACCCTTTGTACATGTAATTGCTTACAATTAGACAAGGGTAGCAGCTACCTTTTCTTTTTCACCTATCAGAATTCTGATATTAATGGATTTGCTTACCATTCATACAATTATTTGATCGTGGAAATGTATGTAGTAGGATTTGCTTCTTTTGAGACTTTTGCCTAAAGTGTAAAGGCATGAGTTTGAAGCTACGGTCTGTCTTATGCTAGTTCTGTGAATTCTGAGATATTTTTTCATCTTTGCAAACTTCAGTTTTCTTATCTGAAACATAGGGTCAATAACACACTTCCAGAAACTGTTATGAAAAAAATAAATAAATTAAAAATAATAAATTAAAAAAAATTAAAAAATAAATTCTGGGTGCAAAGTAACTGGTATATGAAAACTGATAGGTGCAATAATCATGATTATGCCACATGAAATCAATGCATCCTGAATATAAATTATTTTCATCAAAACATGTTATCATTTCTGATAACCTAACATTCTGCCAAAGTTTTCTGAGCTATCACTACTGAGATACCACTATTTCAATAGAAATCACTGCGGAAGTGAGTGCAAAGTGGCCTAAAGACATTTAAGATTTCTGCTGTCAAGCTTCACCTTCTTACAAGTACTGCAGACACTGCCCATCACGGAACTCCTCTTCCCCCACGATTGTATTTCCTGTTTATTTGTCAAATCACCTGTTTCACGCTGCTACAAACAAACTCAGATGTGGATGCAGCACAACTTGACATTCTTTGCCACTTGACAACTGACCTACTCACAGGCCTTCTAGGGAAATGCAAAGGGTAGAAGAGGAAAGAATTGACCCCTGAGTGCATGGATCCAGGACTTGGGCTCCTGCAGTTTATCCCCTGCATCTCCTAGAAACTCTGATTCTGGAATTAAGGAAAGCATCAATAGCACCATTCTCTCTTAAATTCTCTATTTAGCATGATTTGGTGTTCTAACAGAGGTGCTTTGGTTCTCCTTTCTCCTTTGAAACATACAGCATTCAGCCTATGACAACTAATACTGTGGGAGCAAGTGGATCTGCTCCTCCTTAGCTCTGTGAGCTCTAGCCAGTTGGTTTCTTGGAGCTTCAATCATTTTCATTTATGTCATTTCTGTAATCATAGCTACTTTTTGGCTCTCTTGGGCAAGAAGTAAATGAAAAAACAAAAAGCCAATATTATATCTTCACCTTTTCATGATAGAATTTATATTCATATAAGAAGGTCTCATTTTCTCCTAGTGAGAGTATGGACTACACCTGAGAAACAGGGAAAAACAATAACCATTTTTTTAAAACAATAACCACTTTTTAAAAAGCCCACATATGAACACATTATTCATTTGTGTATGCATCGATGAAATCAATTCATAAATATGTGTACAGAACATTTGCATAGTAACAATATAAACAACAAATTTAATTAAATAGGTGCATTTTCTGAGTACCACACTAATACATAGAACAATTGGACAATGTGAAAAACATCTGTTGGTGTTGTTGCCTTTCTAGACTAATTTACACGGACACTCTTATATTCTAATTATCTCATCAGAGGCACAATAAAGATACTCATTTTCAGGGATATAGCAGTGCTATATTTAAACAAATTTTGTCTTTAACTTGACACTACAAAAATTCTATAGGCATACAATTTATTAATATACATGCATGCAACAATTTGTCAAATGTTCATAGATTTAGTGGCATGATTAATCTTTAACACGTGTCTTTTCTAATGAAAATATTTTCATGGCTCAGTAACTCCAAGGAAGGGATGCCACTATAAAACCATTCAGATTTGGTAAAAAAGAGATTTAGTAACTGGGAATAAACTCTTACCCATGTTAATTTTAGCAACATGTATCACTATGTTTTAAAAACTAAAACTAAATGAGGTTGAAAAGATAATGAGTTAGGTCTAAAAATGTAAGCCTTAGTAGGGCATAAAGATAGAAACCTCCAAATAAATGAAATATTACCTGTCTGGTGGCTTATTTGTTCTGTGTACCTTTGGTCATCATTCCCATTCCATTTCCCCATCTTATTCAAGAGTTTCATCTACTGTTGGGCTTCTTTGGAAATTGACTCATTTTATTTCCCAGAAGAAATTGTGAACATGAAAAAAAGCTCAAGACTCTTGTCCACAGAATATGTTCTCCATGTTGGTGTCAGCACACAAGGCTGAAAAAAAGAGGATAGTTCAAAGCGTAGAATCTGGCTTTACACAGTTCAGGTTTTGGAGGCAGGACTGATTTAATAAAATCAATTAAAAAATCATTTTCAAAAATGAATATAAACTAAAGGATCTAAGTTAAAATATTCAATTAAGGATGTAATCACTTTATTTCTTCCAACATTTAGCCCATCATCAGCAGTCAATTTTCAATAAATGTATTATCAAGGTTCTATAGAAGAATAAAACCAATAGTATGCATATAATTATAAGAGGGGACTTATTAGATAGGGTTATCTGATCAGAGGCTAAATTAATCCCACAATGGTCATTTACAGTCTGGAGAGCTGAGGAAACAGTGGCTACTCAGTCCAAAGGCTAGAAGCCTCAGAACAAGAGGGATCAAGCTTAAAGCCCTAGACAGTGATGGCGAACATTGTAAAGATTTCAATGCTAAAAACAGCCCTCTGCCTTTGCCATAGGCTCCCTAGAGAGTTACTGTTGTAAATCCATACTCAAAGGCTGAAGAGTCTGGAGTATGATACCTGCAGGTGGTGGTGGCAGCAGCAGCAAAATAAGGGCAGGGGGAACCATTCAAGCATAATTAAGCTTGTGCATGTGACAATTTGCCCTTTCTTCCACTTTTTGTTTCATCCAGGCCCCCGAACTACTGGAGAGTGCTGCCCACATTCAGAGCAGGTCTTCCCTTCCCCATTTGCTCCCTACCTGACCATTATCTCCCAAAATAATTTCACAGACACATTCAGAAGTGTGCTTTACTAATTTTCTAGGCATCTCTCAGTCTAGTCAAGTTGACAACCAAGATTAACCATCACAACATATAAATTCTTAATACTGTGGCATCTTAGTTTTTTACCTTTAAAAATAATATCAGAGTAAAACAGTTTTTCTACAATGATTTCTTTGAGAGGCTATTTTTTCTTAAATATTTGTAAAAATGAAATAGAGAACAAACCACCCAAATGATAACTTGGAGAGCAGTTGTTATCCTCAAAATGTTATTAACTGAGAAAAAAATTGCAATTACTTGGCTTCCTAGTAAACAAAGCTAGTTCCCACCTGCCTTGTCCCCTTACTTCTTCCTTCCTTATTTACAGTACAGTGGGACCTTGGAGTGAAGGAATGGCAACCAGTTAATAAAACCTTTGATGGGTATTAATTACTTTCCACTTAATTACCTGCCATGTGGATCTTGTTGAGCTATTGATTACTGGCAAACATACATCCCACTGGGGATAAGTGTGATTTAACTTCATCCAAAGAGTCAATTAGCCCAAGTAACATAGGGAGAGCTGGTGCTTCGCCTCAATAGCTGGGGTTTTTTGCCAAGAAGAGTAGATAAGCTATTTATTTGTTCATTAAAACACAGTACTACTATCAACAGGAGGCACTTACCAGGTGTTACTGAGATTGGTAAAATGTTACTGTGTCATCAAAGATTAGCTGCATGGTGTAGAAGCAATATGGGCAAAGGGAAGCTTGCTTACTTGAGAACCCTAGAAGAACTGGAGAGGGTTTAGAGTTAATCCTATAACTATAGTCCTGGTACAGTCCTCTAACTCACAAAGTTATAATCAAACAACTTTATCAAATACGTCTTAGTGCATCTGTCGTTTGTAACGATAATGTTACCTTTTGCTGCATGATTTCTGAGATCCCAGATTCTCTTCTTTGCTGTGATAGATTATAAAAGCAAGATGTTTTCTGAAATTCACTTGATAACTTACTGAACTCCATGTGTCCTTCTTTTAGAAAATCAACAGATATATTGAGAGGGAGAATGGAGGAGGAAGAGAGAGAAAAACTGGTCAATGGATCAAATTTTGGAATGAATTTGTACCTGGAAAATTTGTGAGGCTTTATTCATTGAATTTCAAATCAGAAATTTAAAGACCCCAAATTATATAGTTGTCCATAGTATTCTTATATATTAAATTAATCTTGTAAAATGTGTTCAATTCTAGAAGTTAGAGGGTAAAAAATAGAAGAATACACTAACTTGTAGGTTAGTGTTAGAACTTTGATCAATAAATTATGTAAAGTAGACTTTTATTGGGAAAAGTACTAATATTGAAACCCAAAATAAATGATCTATGGATTGGAAATTTAATAATTTGCTTTAATGTAGAATTCAGTATGTGTTCAATCTAACAAAGTTAATACCTTAAGTTCAGTATTACCTATGTGTAAGAGTTACCATTTTTCTACTAAGTAGAGTTACTAAGATTTTTATTATTTATTATTAAGTAGCTATTATCATATTTCATTTCATGGGCTCTTTGTAATATCTATGTGAAATATGTTTATTGTATATCCATTTTAAGAAACTGGGAACAGAGGGTTAGAAATGTTTAGAGGACTTGGAAAAGGACATATAAGTTTTCAAACATGGACTTGCTATCAGGTTTGTTAGACTTTGAATCTTCCCTGTACTACCTCTGAGTGCTCTTATAGCATGGTCTTGCAGTGTAGACCCTGAAGACAGAAAAATAACATTTCATAGTATAGGTGAACATCAACCTCTGGATGCTGTTTCAATGCAAGTGTGACATTGCATTTTACTTTTGTTCCCTAAAGTCTTTATGACTTTACAGCTCTCTTTCCCTCTCTCCCTCTCTCTCTTTACATTTTTTCCTTAGTTTTTTTTTTTGTGATAATGATATATATTTTATAGAGTGAACAGATTCGTTTTTATTATGGAATCTGATAATTAAAACATTTGAAATAAGAACCTCACCATTGCCCACAGTCATTTCAAGGTGACTCCTTTTGACTGAAGGAAGGGGTTCAAATAAGGAAGGAGAGGAGAAAATCATGGAGGGTATTTGGGTGTTATTGCTCCAAAGGGCATTTTTGCTAAATGACATGTGGTGAACACGTCACCTCTATCCATAAGGTCCGATCTTGCCAACAACAATACTAATATTGGGTGCCCAATTCGACTTCCTGCTTACAACAGGCATTCTTGTACTTAAATTCTTGTACTGTAGTTTGAGCTAGATATCCTGATGTCAGGACATACCTTAACGGTGAGTCGAAACATGCTACAGCTTTCAAGAGGGTATATTCCATATCCCCTGAGTGAGCAGGTCCTGTACAATTTGGATTTTACACTTATTTTGTTTTTAAAACAAAATATATCAGGTGTGTGGTTGTTAGAGAAACTCATATTTAAGGCACATTAAAATATAAATGATAAGTAAGATTATTGTAATATTTTCCATTTTCTCCCAAAGACCTTGAAAAATAGATTATCTCATAGAACTTTTTTTTGTCTTATTCTCCAAAGCTTCATTTTTCTACAAAAAGCTAATGAATTTGCATAACATTCTTGAGAAACTGGACAGATATTTATTTTGTGCAGATCATAAAACTGAAATACAAAGCATGTGAATTTTCAGTTTCACAAGATAAAGCTATAGCTTAAAACCACTTGGTTTTCTTCTACAAAATCCAAGGACAAAGCAGAGCAAAATTATGTGTATATAATATATATATTATATATATGAATTGTTTAATAGTGGTGTTGGTGAAATACGGAAGAAAGAGATGGCAAACAACTAACAAATGCATTTCGTTTATGTAGGGAACATACTTTTCATCTATTATAGCATCTAAATCCAAGAACTGGGTACTGAGATTGAAAATTTTGCCCCAAAATGCTGACAAGAAGATAACCACAGAGATGTAAAGAGAAAAATGTCCAAAGTGACATACTTAGTAAATGACTTAACTTCATATTAGTCTGACTAAAAAACAAAAACAAAAACAAAACCCTTTCCACTCTATCTTACTGCTTTCCTGGGAAATATTTTCTAACCCCAGGATGGGGTAACTTTGCTTCTTCCTCACGAGACCTGTATGGTAAATAGGAAGGATGCAGAGTAAATTAATCTTGACTCCTAAGCTATGTTACACATGTAGCATTTTCTTATTTTTACCTTGTGTGTCAATGAAATCTCAAGAGTAAAAATTCATAGTAGCATCATTGGCACTTCCTTACTATCTTTTTCTTTCAACAAAGGAAATCAATATTGAAATAAATTATTTTCTTTGGTTATGCAATGAACACTGAGTGTGCCACAAGATCTTTAATTATATTAATTATATATAACAGGAAGATACTAATAAATAATATACAAAATTTAAAAGGCAGCCTATGCAGGTAAATTTGACAAGAAATTAAAGATTATTTTTAAATTAAGGTTGCCTCCTATAAACAAACATTTTAATAAATGTACATTGCATTTTATTAAAAAGTTATACAGCTATAACTACCAGCCTGGTATTGGTAGTGTTTGATTTCAGAAACATTTAAATGTTAATAGATAGCTTATTTTTTGTTAAATGTTTCAAAAAAATAAATAAATTTCTGATTTCAGTTATGAAGCAATATTACGTGTTGGATTTAATTTTCCATCGTAAACAACTGAGATACTGAATAAATATACAAGACTATTGTTTGGGAGGATGAGCAGCAGATATTGCAGAGATTTGGTCCCTGAGAAAAGGTAAACTATAGATGAGCTTAGCATTCATCAAAGCTTCCTGACTTCTTTACTTGCTAGCCTGGAAAGTGGGGCCCAGTGTTCTTTCTGAGCAAAAGGAAGTCAAAGCTTGTGCCTACTGAGTCAGCTGGAGATTTCAAAGTGTGCTAACAGAAAGACAGATCTAGAAGAGACAGGATTTGTAGTGTGTACCCCAAGTCTGGTCAAATTATTACATTCTATGCAAGAAGATTAAGGCCTTGACAATGAATAGCTATTTTGGGGCTGGGGGTTTAACAAAGATTCTGGCAATTACAAAATGGTAGGAGATGGTGGATTTCTTTTCAGTCAAAAGAAAGACAGTGAGAAAAAAATATGTAAATAGAGTAGACTGTCCTTGTCTTGAATTTTCTAAACTGTGGTTGATTGTTCAAACAAAAATTATAAGATGTTCTAAGTATATGTTGAGGAAAAATTTAAGAAAACTTGAAAAAGGAGAGAATAAGAAATTAAAGGAAGTAGTATTTTTATGATTACTAGAACTAGTGAATAAAGGACACAAATAGATTATGGTAAATCATGGATATATAACATAATACATAGAATAATCACTAAAATAGCCATGTAAAAAATCAGTCAAAGCAGTATAGGTGAGTAAAAATATTGAAGAAACTCACAAAAAGAAAAGAAAAAGAAAATATAGAATTGAAACAGAACAAACCGAAAGCAAAAAAACCAAAAAACCAAAAAAACAAATTGCTTACTTAACTCTAAGGTATCAATAATTATGCTCAATTTAAGGGTATAAGTATACCAATCAAAAAGTAGAATTTGATAGAGTAGATTAAAAAAAACACCACCTAACTACATCACTACATGAAGCCTATAATAAACTGCTATTTGATCTTTGACAAAGGTGACAAAAACATAAACTGGAGGAAAGACACCTTCTTTAATAAATGACACTAGGAGAATTGGATATCCACATGCAAAAGATTGAGTCTAGACCCATATCTCTCACCATGTACTAACATAAACTAAAAATGGATCAAAGATCTAAATGTTAAAACAGAAACAATTCATCTGTTGGAAGATGAAATAGGTAGAACTCTCAAAGACATAGATTTAGGCAAGGACTTCTAAGGAAAATTCCCATGACACAAGAAATAATTCCAGTAATTGACACATAGGATCATATCAAATGAAAAAGTTTGGACACAGCAAAGGAAAAACCCAACATCATGAATAGACAAAATACATATGGAAAACAATTGCCATCTATTCCTTGTACAGAGGACTAATATCTAGAATATAAAAGAATTCAAAAAATTTAAACCTACCCCAAATTTTAAAAAATCCAAAAGCGGGCATCTAAAAATGAATAGACACTCAGAAGTACAAATGGTCAATAGACATATTTAAAAAGTTCAACAACACTGGCCATTAGAGAAATGCAAAATAAAACAACACTGAGGTACCATCTTACCCCAGAAAGTAGGACTATCCTCAAGAAATCAAATAATACATGCTATGAGGCTGTTGGGGAAAAGGAAACATTGTACATTGTAGGTAGCAATGTAAACTAGTACAACCACTGTAGACATCAGTACAGAGATTCTTCAATCAACTAAAAGTAGAAATTCCACTTGACTTGGCTATTCTCCTTCTAGGTATTTTCCCAAAGAAGTTAAAGTCATCATGTTACAGTGATACATATATAGTCATGTTTATAGCAGCATAATTTATAATAGCCAAATCTTGGAAATGACCTATATGCCCATCAACAGCTGAATAAATAAAGAAAATTTGATATTTATACACACTACAGTACTATTCTGCCATAAAAATTTATAAACATGAGGCATTTGTAGGTAAATGGATGCACCTTGAGACCATAATATTTGCAGAAATTAATTAAACACACAAGCTTAAATATTGCATGGTTTCTCTTTTTTTGAGAAACAATTATACAAATAAAGAGCAAAATAAAAGTTAAATAATAAGTACAGGATCTTTCTTTTTCAAATGAGAAGGGGAACAAAAGTTGGAGGGAGTAGGAAGGAAGAGAAGAAAAGGAAGATTTATAAAATAGAATTGAAGGAAAAAAGTGGAAATAGAGTTTTTGCAAATGGGAAGGGGACCAAGAGTTGGAAGGAGCAGGAAGAGTTAGCAGAGGTAGGAGACCAAAAAAAAAAAAAAAAAAAAAAAAAGAATTAAGATATGTTATGTACATTTGCAAATTCCCCTGATAAATATACTCATTAGGTACTGCAAACATGTACTAATAAAAACATTGAAAAGACAAAAAGAAACTTGGTCAAATATAGCAGTATAGATGATCTCCTACTTCTGACAATGCAAATAGCAAGTCTGACTTTAGGATAGTACAAAACTGATAGGCATTCAGTGAAAATTGTACATTGACTTCTGATCATTTCCCAGTCTAACAGTATGTGACATCATTTGCTGTTGTAGTGTTGACAGAGAGCCAGTTTTTAGTCAGCCAAACAATCATGAGAATAACAATCTCATATTAAATAGAGTACTGTGTTGTTAAACTATGATATGTGGTAGGTTAAGTTTATAAATGCATTTTTATCCTTTGTTTTCACCATACAATAAATTAAGCAGAATGTAATCTCATCCTAAGTTGAGGAATGTTTGTATAGATTGTTTGAAAGTTAAAGATAGAAATGATATTTCATGTACATTTTGTTCAAAAGAAATAGTGCCTAAATTAATATCATATGAAGTAAATTTTAGAGTAATGAAAATTATGGGAGAAAGACATGAATATAATATAATAAGAAAAGTTTGAATTCATCCAAACACAGAAATTCTAAATGCATATATACATCAAAAGAAAGATAAGCAAAATATATGAAACAGAAAATTACCAAACTGAAAGGAGAAATTGATAAATCAATAATTGTTGAAAACATGAATACTGCTCCACTAAATTGATAGGGATAGAATATTAGCAAAGATATAAGAGCTCAACCATCTGAATCTAGTCTACATTTATAGAGTACGCCACCGAACAGTAGACTATATTTTCTTTTCAAGTGATCATAATTTTACCAAGATAAACCACAAAGCACATGTCTCAAGCTACAAAGCAAATCTCAACATTTTAAAAATAATTGAATTCATACAGAGTGATTTCTCTGATACGATGGAATCAAAGTAAAAAATCAATAGTAAAAAGATGACAGGAAAATTTTCAAACATTGGAAAATACATCTCAAATAACGCATGAGTTAAATAAAAGTGTCAAGAGAATTTTAAAAGTTAACTGTATTAAGTGAAAATGAAAATGCAATATATCAAATTGTATGGGATACAACTAAAGTGGTATCTAAAGACAAATTTATAGCACTAAATGTATATATCTGGAAAGAAGAAATTTTTCAAATGAACGAATCTAAGCTCCTAAAAATCCTAAAGAAAGCAGAAAACCAAAGTCATGAATTAAAGTGACAATTATTCTTGTTAAGTACAAACATAAAATTCTTAACAAAATATTAGCAAATACTTATAGATTTCAACAGTATATAAAAAGAATTATACACCTCAACTCTGTTAGACAACCTTGTGTTGCTATGACAAAATAATTCAGAAAATAAATTGAAAAGAGGAAAAATTCATTTTGACTCACATTTTCAGAGATTTCAGTCTATGGTAGTCTGGCTTCATTGTTTTCATTTCCCCCAAGATCAGAACACAGCAAGGACATCTGCTCTCATTTTTCTGATTTTAAAGAAAAGAAGAAGTGTTAGACAATTTAGTAAAACAAGAGAAGAAATTATAAGAATTCTTAAAAACTACTCTTTGGAGATTACATGATCATCTATATAATAAATCCTAAGGAAATCTATAGTAAACCTGGTTGAACACACCAGTTCAGTACAAGATTATAAGTTATAAGAAAAATATAAAATATCAAATTTGTTCTCATATACTCCAATAACCACATGGGCCACAAAATTAAAACAATAAACAATTAAAAGTGAAATGTGTATATAATACAATACACATCAAAATTTCAAGAAGATATAAATAAGATTATTCTAAAATTTACACGAAATGGCAAAGGAGTCAAAATAGCTAACAGTTTTTTGAAGGAGAAAAATAATGAGAAGGAATCTGCACAGCCATAGCTACAGTAATCAAAATTTTGTGATATTGGTGGAAGGATACCTTGAACTAGGTCAAAGAATCTAGAAACAGATCAACACAAGTATTATGGTTTGGATGGAAAATGTCCCCCAAAGCCTCATATGTTCTGATGATGGGCTTTTGCGAAGTGTATGAGTCATGAGGCTCTGATTTCATCAGGGGATTAAGCTATTTATGGATCCACAATTTGATGACATTTGGAGGAAGTGGTAGAGACTTAGGAGATATGGTCTAATTGAAGGGAGCAGGTCATGGTGGCCTTATATTGGGGACTATATCTTATCGCTTTCTCCTTTTCTGGCTCTCTCACTCTCTCCTGGCCTCTTGCTTTTCTATTGGGCTGTATTATTGCATCATATGCTCCCAACATGGTAGTTCTTCATGGGCCCAGAAGTAATGGAGTCAAGTGACCATGGACTGAAACCTCTGAAATCATGACCCAGAATAAACTCTTCTCCATTTAATTATTTTAATCAGGTATATTGTCATAGTTACAGTAAGCTGACTAACAGAACACACATACCTAACTGAATTCTATAAAGGTACAATTCAATACAAGAAAGATAAACTTTTCAAAAATGGGGTGCTGGGATAACAGCCCATCCACAGGCAAAAGGTCTAGGAATTTAATATAAGTCATATCTTACACAAACATTATCTTAAAATGGATCACAGATTAAATATAAAATTTAAAATTGTAGAAGTTGAATTTGCTTATGATTTCAACCCATGATTGTCTGGGTCTAAGGCAGAGACATCATGGTAGAAGGCATAGCAGAGCAAAGCTTCTTAGTTTATGGAGGCCAGAAAACAGAGCAAAAGAAGAGTGTCAGGGTGGAATGGACATGAGACCAGACATAGAAAATAACGCCACAACAATATGACCCACAAAGACATACCTAAAGTATGTTCCACCAATCCCTGGGAGTGAACCCAAGGCCAATCAAGCTGAAACCCTACCCTAACCACCACATCTCAGCATTTGGCAACTTCATACCCAAACCCATCCCCTTAAACCATACTTAATCTCAAGTAAAGACAGTAACAAGTTCATAATAATTCTACTTAACACAATACAAGCATCCTAAATATAACCATAAAATCAATAATCCTTCTCCAATGTCTCAACAGTTTCAGAATTTTTCAAGAGTCCAAATCTCTCTTGAGAGTCATGGCAAACTCTTAGCTGTGAACCTCCATAAAAATCAAAAACAAGTTGCATAATCCCCAAGCACAATGGCTCAGGGTAAACTTCCAAGCCAAAAGGTATAATAATAAGGTAGAAAAGAATCAGAACTAAAATCAAGACTGAAACTCAGCAGGGCAAACATTAAATCCCATAGCTCCATATCTGGGTTCTGGGGTACATAATGGTGAAACATGAGTTACAGAGGGTATGAGCAGCCTCATTCCTCAGGCCTTGCTGGTTGCAGTCTACAGAGCTGTTCTCTTGGTTTGGCTCCACTGTTGACTGCCAGTTTTCTTGCAAAGACATTCCATGTTCCTGACATCTCCAGTTTCCTGGGGTCTTCCCTGGACCTTTGTTTTTATTCTCACAGCTTCATACATTTCCCTCTGAGGGCTTCCTTCCCTGGCCTCCTAGACCTTCCTCTGAAATCTGTGGGGAAATCTCCCTAATACTAAAATTCTTGCATTCTGCATGCAAGTTAAATTAACAGTATGTGGATGATGGCAAGGCCTGCTGTCAGTGGAAGCAGGATCCAGGCCCTCATGGACTGTAGCTATAGCAGCCTCTGAGTGCCTAGTAGACTGAACATGGTGAAATCAATACAAGAACCAATTTCCTAGATGGCCTTCCCTACTAGGGTTTCAGGGACTCTCTTCTTAAATGAAAGGCTGACACTTGTGCACTTTTGAGCCTTGATGGTCTTGATGATTCTTGAGATGCCACGGAGGTGTCTTCTTATCCCTGTACAAAGTACTTGGTTGCTTTTTAATGATGTGAATCTATTAAGTAGCCATATCTTTTTGGCCCCAACTTTAGCCATGGTAACTTATAGGCCAAAATTTGAAATTTTCAAATTATTCTGCTCTGATTTTTACCTAGGATTCTCACTATAAACCTGGCTAAAAGTAGGTTATCTGTACTCACGACACAGCCTAAATATTAGTGTGTCTTGAAATTTCCTCCACTAGATTTTTTAGTCTGCCTACCTTAACTTCAGTCTCCTGCAAGATCCCAGAACATGAGCAAAATGTAGACAGATTTTTCTGTCAGAGTGAGACACACATACCCTCTAGTGCAACTACCAATGGAGTCTGCTCCCTGCTGAAATCTCCTGAGCCTGGCATTTACTTCCTGCATTCCTATCAGCATCTTGGTTCTTCTGAGCTTTGATGAGAATCATCCAAGAAGCTCTCTGCCTATAGAATTCTAGGCTTTTACCCTTCCTACACAACCTTTTCAAATTTCCTGTAAACCACTTTTAAAGGTTTCTAAATAAATCAGACACACAAGCTTAAATATCATACAGTATCTCTCATTTAAGTAAGCCAAAGTACAAACAAAGAGCAAAGTAAAGGATGGATAGAAGGAAACAAATGGGTAGATGTTTGCAAGAAACTAGCTCTGTTATATACTTGCACCAGTCTCCAAGATAAATGTAAATTTCATGTACTGCAAACAGGTACTAATAAAATTTTTTTAAATAATAAAATAAAAATAAAGAGTTATAAACCACATGATCAGATACAATCAGAGCAATAACCAAACGTGGAAAAAATTTTCTATTTTTGTAAGCTTTATGATTTCTGAGACAAAATACTTAACTCCAACAACTTAAAGGTTTAATTTTTTCACTGTTTCAGTACATGATTAGCTAGGTCTAAGGCAGAGAAATCCTTGCAGAAGAGCTTGGCAGAACAAAACTGCTTAGTTGAAGGTGACAAAGAACCACAGATGGAAGAGTGCAAGAATGGAAGTGGTGAATGGTCATTCACCATTGGTGAATGAGTGGTCATGGGTCAGATGTAGGCCCCAAGGCCAGCCTCCACAACCCACCTGGACACATTTAGAAGTGTGCTCCAGCAATCCCACAGGGCAGATACCAAAGCTAGTCAAATGAAAACTCAACCTTAACTGCCATAACTGGTCTCTTGATATGATAATAAATATATTACTGACATGATTCAAAATAGTATTGACAGAAATAGAACTGATTGCCCTGATGGACAGAATTAGTTAATCTTAACCACTTAAATATTGGTGAATTATTTAGTTGAGCTAAAATAATAAGTACACATGTCATCATAATTAATGCTAATTACCTCTCCTTGATTGATAACTATCAAGTTCATAATTCTTCTAAGGTCTGTCACAATCCATGATAATAAAACCATGACCTTATTGCAAAGAAGGGTAATTATTTTCCTCTTCACTCTTGCAAGTGGGCAAGGATCCAATATCTTTTAAAAGAATATAAAAATATTTAGATGAAAGTGAAAAGGTCCAAGACTAATTTTTTTTCTCTGATACATTTAAGTTGATGTCTTGCTTGATTCTGACAGTGATACTATGGATGTAGATTTTGTAAGCATATTAATAACTGGAGGCTTATTTTAAACTAACAGAGATGAAAAAACATATGCATAGAATCAAAGCAAGATGTAAAGTTAAACAAAGCTCTGAGGAATGCTACTATTTTCAGCAAAATTTTTTTCATTTAGATTAAAAAGAGTTCAATAATAATCAATAGTTCAAGAGTGAAGTCTAGATCCCACACTCCTAGGGCAGAGAAGCTGAGCCAGTCCCAGCATCCGGAAGAAAGCACCCTCGCTGCCATCCCAAGCTCCTAGGGCAGAGAAGGTGAGTCACACGGGAGCAAGAAGCACCCCACCCCACGTGGAAATGAGAAGACATAAACAAGCCTCAAAAACAGACTTCTGGATCACCTACAGCAACCCCAAAGGGAAACGAGATGGGACAATCTGACACTCAGCCACCTGGACTCTGAACTGGCAACAAATGATAATCTGGGAAAAATGAAATCAGAAATAATTACTCAGATAACAGCAAAGATTGTGCTCATGGTGCAAGACATGATTAATACATCTAGAGAGGATACAGATAAAAAAATAGAGGATCTGAGGAACATGATGGAATCCCAACATAGGAAACAAATGGAATCCATAAAACAGATTCAAACAGATTTCCAGGAGATTAAAAACTCCATCAAAAGTTTGAGAACAGAATGAACCAATGTGAGGATAGAATTTCAGATATAGAAGAAAAGATTGCAATTAGTGACCAGGAAAAGAAAAATTGCTTTAAAATTGTAAAGGAACACGAGAAATCAATCCAGCTGATTGGAGTCAATGAAGAAAGAGGAGAAAGTGCAGATGACATAAAAAAAACTGTTCACAGAAGTGATGGCAGAAAACTTCCCAAAGGGGAAAGGAACTTGACATACAGATAAGTGAGGCATATAGGACTCCAACTAGCCTTAATCAAAAAAAAAAAAAAAATCTACACATAGGCATATAATAGTGAGGATTCCAGAAATCCAACAGAAGAATAAAATTCTACAAGCAGTGAGAGAAAAGAAACAAATCACATACAAAGGAAAGCCCATCAGAATCACAGCAGACTTTTCAATGCAAACCCTCAATGCAAGAAGAGCTTGGAGTGATGTATTTCAAGCCCTAAAGGAAAACAGCCTCCAACCCAGATTGATGTACCCTGAAAAACTATCTTTCAAAATTGATGGAGACTTAAAATACTTTGATGATAAAGAGCACCTCAGCAACTTCATGAATATCAAACTGGCACTCCAAAAAATTTTAGACAATACCCTAGGAAAAGACAATGAGGATCACAACCCCAGGAAACCCAGCAGAATGAATCCATTGGGTGTGACAAATTAAAGGCAAAGGGGGAGAATACATCAAAAAGAAAAAAGCCATGGGAAGGCTTTTAAAACTTTTAACTTCATCTCTCTAATGAGTGTATAATTCAATCTTGTTATTGTACTGATTAGTATTTTTCTGATTCTAGAGTTACACACCTTTCCTTGTGCTATACTGGCTATTTATCATCCTTTTGTGTCTACTTTTTAATTGGGTTTTTTATTAATGAGCTGTAAGAGTTCTTTATATTTTCTGGTCATAGGTTATATGTATTATAAATATGGTCTGTTTAAGGACTACTTTTCATTTTCTTAATGATGTCATTTACAGTTCTAAATTTTGATGGAATCTCATTTATCAAATTTTTTTCTTTTATACATCATGTCTTTTGTATCCTAGGTAGTTCTTGCCTATCCTGAATTCATAAACATTTTCCCTTATAATTTCTTCTTGAAGTTTTATACTTTTAGGCTTTCTTATTTAGGTTCATAGATCCCTTCAAGTTATTTTCATGTATGGAAATAAAAGGTTGAGGTTAATTTTTTATATACGGATACCAAGTGTTCTAGTGCCATTTGCTGAAAGCACCATCTCTTCCTTGGCTCTTGAATTGAGTTTATATTCTATAAAATGCTAATGTTAAATAATCTTTCAAAACTCAGTGAACCATATATGGTTCTATTTCTAGATTCTCTGTTTTATTTCAATGATCTATATGTCTTTCCTTACACCAACTCTGCCTTGATTACTGTAGCTTTAGAAGAAGTCTTAAAATTAGGTATTAAACATCTTCCAACACTGTTTTTTTTTTTTTAACTTTTCTAGGTCCTTTTTGCTCCTACATAACTTTTAAATTTCAATATCCAATTCTTCATTTATAGCAAGTATACACAGACCTGAATTTTTATATATACCTTGTGTTTTCTAATCCTGCTAAATTCAAGTATAAGTTCTAGGGGCTCCTAGAGATTTCTTAGTATTTTCTCTGTAGATGATCATTTCATCTACATATAAAGATTTTGCTTCTACCTTGCCAATCCTATCCTAGTTGTGTCATTTTATTGCCAGACTATTTTGGTGGGGCCTAGGTTTCAAAGTTTAATGGACAGATAAAGAGTAAGCATATCTGCCCTTGTTCCCCACCTTAAGGAGAAAGCATTGTATCTTCTCCATTCATATAAGGCATTCTCACTGGAAGTATGGAGTACATGTCTTTAATCTGTTGAGAAGGTTTTGTTCTACTTCTAGTCTCCTGATAGCTTTTACCATGAACAGCTGTAGAATTTAGTCCAATACTTTTTCTCCAACTAGTGACAGGATCATATGGCTTTTTCCTTTCCTCTGTTAAAATGATGACTTTTGGGGTGGATCTTCCAATGCTGAACCAACACTGCCATCCCTATAACAAAACCACTTTCTACATCCTGCCAGATCTGACTTCTAATAGTTTGTTTTGTTAAACAAATTTCTATCTATGTTCATACTTTTTTCTTCTATTATCTTTATCCAGTTTTAGGATTAGCACAATGTTGAGTTCCTAAAATGAGGGCAGAAGTGTTCCTTCTTTTTTCTGCTTTAATTGTTTTATACAATTTATCAGTTAAATGTATATGAGGCTGCTGTTGTCATATAGGTAGGTTTTCAAGCTAGGAATATATTTTCTTTAATAGGTGCTATTCAAATTTTATATTTCCTCCAGAGTTAGTTTCATTAATTTGTCTTTCAAGGTACTTCTTAGAAGTGGTCAAATTTATTTCAAAAAAGATTTTTGTAATATGCTTTCTATATCCTTTTAAATTCTGTAAAATCTGTGGTGATGTCTCCTAGATCTTGATATTGTAATTTAAAAAATGTATAATTGATACTGTGTAGAGGAGGAAAAGGTCTAAAGGAGCAGGGGAAGTGGGAGGGGTAGGGGAAAGGGAAAAAGGGAAAAGAAAAAATATGAGAAAAGGAAAAAAATGGAAACAAAGTCTTTGCAAATAGGGAAGGGTGGAGGGGTGAAGTGAGGGCAAGGGAAGGGGGAAAAAAATAAAAACCGAGAGACTCATGTAATGGTACAAGATCCCAATGATGAATGTAACTGTATTTTATACCTAAAATGTACCAATAAACTTAATAGGAGGAAAAAAAAAAGGGTAAAGTCTAAAATCTCCTTGCTCTTCACATAAAGAATTCCAACACGATCCCAAATCTTCAGTGGTTCATGTAGACAGATGTCAAAGATTTGAGGCATATTAAGGTCACAGATTGTCCTTTTCTTTTTAAATTAATTAATTAATTAATTAATTTTATTTTTTGGTACCAGGGGTGAACTCAGGATCTTGCACTTGTAAGGCAGGGAGTAGCACCACTGAGCTAAATCCCCACCCCCTGCCCTTAATTTTTTTTTTCCTTAGTTTTTTTATGGGTACATTTTAGGTATACAGTATGTTTACATTTATCATTGGCTACTTGTGCCTTTGCATGGTATATCTTGGTTCTTATTTTTTCCCCATTTCTTGTCCACCCTTCCTTATTTACAAAGACTTTGTTTCCATTTTTTCCTTTTCTCATAAGTTTTCCTTTTCCTTCTTTCCTTTTCCCTACCCCTTCCACTTCCCCTACCCCTTTGGACCTTTTCTTCCTGTTTCCCATTATCAATTATTCATTTTAATCCTTATTTATACTTTCAGTTTATCACACCAGAGAAACTACTTGGTATTTACATATGTATGTCATGTTTATTTCATTTAAAAGTATCCTCAACAGGCATCCATTTAGCTATAAATGTCTCTAGTTTCATATTCTTTATGCCTGAGTCATACTCCATTTTATAAAAAAACCCCACATCTTCTTTATCCAGTTTCTAGTTGATGGGGACTTGGGCTGTTTCTAAGCTTTCACTATAACAAACTGTGCCACTATAAACATGGGTGCACATATATTGCTGTGGCATGATTCTTTTAATTCTTTTGGGAAGATACCCAGTAGGGGAATAGCTAGGTCAAATGGGACCTCTAGTCCTAGTTCTTTGAGGTATCTCCATACTGATTTCCACAGTGGTTGGACCAGTCTGCACCCCCACCAATAATGGAGAAGGGTTCCTTTCTCCCCACAACCCCACCAACATTTGTTGTTGGTTGATTTCTTGATAGCAGCCATTCTTTCTGTGTTGAGGTGGAATCTCAGTGCTGTTTTCATCTGCATCTCTTGAATGATCAGTGATGTTGAACATTTTTTCATATGTTTATTTTCTGCTTTTACTTCTTTGTCTGAGAAATGTCTATTCATTCAGATGCCTATTTTTGAATTGGGTCTTTAAATTTTGGAGGTCTTATTTTAAGTTCTTTGCATGTTCTAGATAGCAGTCCTTTGTCTGAGGTACTGTGGCTAAAAATGTTTTCCCAGATTGTAGGTTGTCTCTTAGCTCTTTTGGTTGTTTCTCTTTCAGTGCAGAAGCTTTTTAATAAGATGAGATCCCAGTTGTTGATTTTTTTGTGCTAGTTCCTGTGCTACTGAGGTTTTGTTCATAAAGTCTTTTCTTATGCCAAGGTCTTCAAGAGTTCTACCTAATTTATCTTCCAGAAAGTTTAGTTTGTCTGTTTTAATATTTAGATCTTTAATCCACTTCAATTTTAGTTTAGTGCATGGTGATAGATATGGGTCTAGTTTCAATCTTTGTCGGGTTGAAATCCAACTTTTCCAACACCATTTATTAAAGAGGCTATCTTTCCTTCAATGAGGCTGGTTGGTTCCTTTGTCAAAGATGAGGTGGCTGAGTGTGTCTGGAGTTGTTTCTTCATCTTCTGATCTACTCCACTGATCCTCAGGTCTGTTTCTTTGCCAGTACCATGCTATTTTATCACTGTAGCTTTGTAGCATAGTTTCAAGTTGGGGATTGTGCTACCTCCTGCCATGTCTCTATTGCCTACAATTGCTTTTGGTATTCTAGGTCTTTTCTGGTTCCAAATGAATTTTGGGATTTTTTTCTCTAGTTCTGTGAAGTATATTGTTGGAATTTCAATCAACTTTGCATTAAATCTATTTAGTAGTTTTGGAAGTATGGCCATTTTCACTATAATTGGTTCTTGTTATCCAGGAGCAAGGGGATGTCTTTCCATTTTTTTTTTTTTTATATCCTCTTCAATTTCTGTTTTCAGAGTGCTGTAGTTTTCAGTGTAGAGGTCTTTTGCTTCCTTTGTTAGATTGATTCCTAGATATTTTGTTTTTTTTTGGAGGATATTGTGAAAGGAATTGTTTCCCTAATTTCTCTCTCAGGGAGTCTGTTATTTGTGCACAAGAAGGCTATTGTTTTTTGAGTGTTGACCTTATATCCAGCTACTCTACTGAATCTGTCAATTAAGTCTAGAAGTCTTTTGGCTGAATTTTTTGGGTCTTCTATGTAAAGTATAATATCATCAGCAAATAATGACAGTTTAACTTCTTCCTTTCCTTTCTTTACTCCTTTTATTTCTTCTCTTTTCTAATTGCTGTGGCTAATATTTCCAGAACTATATTGAATAGAAGTGGTGACAGTGGATATTCTTGTCTTGTTCCTGATTTTAGCACAAAGGTTTTCAGTTTTTGACCATTTAATATGATGTTGGCTGTTGGTTTTTCATAGATAGCCTTAATCAGGTTGAGATAAAGACCTTCTATTCCAATTTTCTGTAGGGTTTTTATCATAAGTGTGTGTTGGATTTTCTCAAATGATTTTTCTGCATCTATTGAGATAATCATAGGGTTTTTGTCCTTGGCTCTGTTAATATAGTGTGTTACATTTATTGATTCAAGTGTGTTGAAACATCCTTGCATCCCTGGAATAAATCCGACTTGGTCAGGGTGTATGATCTTCTTGATGACCCTCTATATTCTGTTTGCCAGTATCTTTTTGAGGATTTTTGCATCTATGTTCATTAGGGAAATTGGCCTATAGCTCTCTTTTTGGGTTGGGTCTTTCCCTGGTTTTGGAATCAAAGTAACACTTGCTTCCAGGAATGAATTTGGCAGTACTGCTTTCCTGTCAATTTCATTGAAGAGTTTAAAGAGTAATGGCAACATTTCTTTAAGTGTCTTGTAGAATTCAGCAGTGAAGCTCTCAGGACTTGGCTTTTCTTTGTGGGTAAATTTTTAATTATGTTTTCATTTTCACTGATTGTAATTGGAGCATTTATAATTTCTATATCTTCTTCATTTAACTTGGTGAATTCATATGTATCTAGGAAGCTGTCCATTTCTCCTGTGTTTTCCATTTTATTAGAGTACTGGTTCTCCAAGTAGGTATTGATGATCTCCTGGTTTTCTGCTGGATCTGTTGTGACTTCACCTTTTTCATTATTAGTTGGATGGATTTGAGCCTTTGCTTTCCTGTTTTTGATAAGGTAGGCTAAGGGTTTATCAATTTTATTTATTTTTTAAAAAAACCAACTCTTCGATCCATTGATTTTTTTGTATCATTCTCTTATTCTCCATTGCATTGATTTCTGCTCTGATCTTTATAATTTCCTCTCTTGTACAAGCTTTGTGTTTTTCATGCTTCTCTTTTTCTAGGAGCTTGAGGTTGAGCATTAGGTTGTTCATTGGAGCTCTCTCTGTTTTCCTAATATGAGCATTCACTGCTATGAATTTCCCTCATAGAACTGCTTTCATTGTGTCCCATATATTGCTGTATGTTGTACTGGCATTTTCATTTACTTGTAGAAACTGTTTAATTTCTTCTTTAATTACTTCTGTGACTCATTGGTTGTTCAAGAGGGTGTTATTCAGTTTCCTTGTGTTTGTTGAGGTTTTGCGGTGTTTTATGTTATTGATCTCCAATTTTATTGCACTATGGTCTGATAATATACAGGAGGTAAATTCAGTTCTTTTGCATTTACTTAAACATGCCCTATGAGCTATCATGTGGTTTATTTTGGAGAATGATCTGTGTGCAGCTGAAAACATAAAGTGATTTTGTGGGGTGGAACACTCCGTAGGCATCTATTAAGCCCATTTGTTCAAAAGCTTGGTTCAGTTGTAGAATTTCATTGTTGACTTTTTGTCTAGATGATCTGTCTATTTGTGACAGTGGGGTATTGAGGTCCCCCACTACAATTGTGTTAGTGCTTATTTTGTTTTTCATGTCCATTAATATTTGTTTTGTATAGTTGAGAGCATTTGTATTTGATGCATATATATTTAGGATTGTCATCTCTTCCTCTTGGATTGTTTGCTTCACAAGGATGTAGTGACCATTTTTGTCTATCTTAATTAGTTTTGGTTTGAAATCTATTTTGTCAGCAAATAAGATTGCTACCTCTGCTTTTTTCCAGATTCCTGTAGCATGGAGAACTGTTTTCCATCCTTTTACTTTCAGTCTATGAATGTCTTTTTGAATTTGGTGTGTTTATTGCATACAGCATAGTTTTGGATTTCGTTTCTTAATCCATTCTGCCAGTCTATGTCTTTTGATTTGTCAATTGAGGACATTAACATTGATGCTTATAATTGATAAATATTGACTCATCCTTGCCATGATGTTTTGTTGTTGTTGGCTCTTTTATTGTTCCCCTCTTTCCCTTTAGTCTCTTGCCTTGCCTGGTGGCTTCACTCTGTTGGGCCTCATGGAATTGTGACCTTCATTGTCTTTTTCTAGGATAACGCTTAGACTTATTTGTAGTGCTGGTTTGGTCATGAAATTTCTCAGGTGTTCTTTGTCATGGAAGTATCTAATTTCCCCATTGATTTTGAAGGATAATTTTGCAGGATACAACAGTCTAGATTGCAAGCTATTTTCTTTCAAGGTTTGAAATACTTTCCTCCAGGCTCTCCTTAACTTGATGGCTTGTGTTGAGAAGTCTGCTGTGATTCTGATGGACTTTCCTTTGTATGTAATCTGTTTCTTTTCTCTAACTACTTGTAGGATTTTGTTCTTCTGTTGCATTTCTGGGATCTTGACTATTATATATATATTATAGGTGTAGCTTTTTTTGATAATGGCTACTTGGAGTTCTATACACCTCATTTATTTGTATGTCCAATTCTCTACCTCTGTCTGGGAAGTTTTCTACTATTACTTCTGTGAACAGTCTTTTTTTATGTCATTTGTACTTTCCTGTATTTGTGGACTCCTGTCAGTCTTATGTTATTCTTCTTTGCATCATCTAGTAGCTACTGTATTGATTTCTCATGGGCCCTTACTATTTTGAAGAAATCTCTGTTTTCATGGTCACTAACTGGAATCCTGTCTTCTATATCTGATATTCTTTCTTCACATTCGCTCCATCTGCTGTGAATAATGGAGTTTTTAATCTCCTGTATATCTGTTTGAATCTGTTTCATGAATTCCATTTCTTTCCTATGTTGGGTGATCATGGTTTCCATTTCTTTCTTATGCTCGGCATTCACACCTTCCAGCATGGTTCTGAGCTCATCTATTTTTTTATGTTTCTGTTCTAGAGCCTCTAATCATGCCCTTCACTCTGCTCACCATCTCTGTATTTATCTGGGAGATTATTTGTTTTGAATTTTTCTAGAGCTTCATTTATCTGTTTTGTTACTTCCTGTGCTATCAGTTCAGGGTATCCAGGTGGTTGATTGTTATTCTTTTCTCCCTCGTTTCCCCCAGAATTTGTCTTTGGTGAGCTGGAAGTCTGTGTTTGTGTCCTGCAAAGATATCTTCTCATTTTTAATTCTGTTATTGGTGCTGTTTTTTGCTTTAATTCCTGGGCTGATACTCCAATATTTCTTATTTTGAGTATCTTTATTACTGGTGTTTAGAGCCCCTATGGTGTGATTGCTTCTCAGAGATATATTCCAGGTATAGCTGGACTTTTTAGTCTTTGAATCTCTAATGACTCTTAGGCAATCTCATTTTCAGTATAACAGGGAGGACAACTGAGTAGATCAATCACAACACCTTAGCCCAATAGACACAATCAGCATTAAACACTGCTTAGAAAATGAAAATTTGTGGTAGCAGTTAATCTGTTACCTTTAACCACTGGAGCTAGATCAAAATCTAGGGCCAGCCCAAAATAAATTTGTAGTAAGTAAACCCTTCAATATGGCAAATTTACCCTTCCAGATAAGGATTTAGGAGGGGTTGGGGAGGGGTGGGTAGAGAGATAGAGGGAGAGGGAAAGGTTAGAGGTGAGGCTAGAGGACATGGGAAGATCACACAAATTGTGGGGATCTTTTGAAGACAGGAGGAGAAGATAGAGTGAGAAAGAACAGAGACAAGTAGAGAACAAACTGGCAACAATAGTGAAGCTAGAAATTGTATTCACCTTCGTATAAAAGTGACAGTTGAGAGGACAGAGAGAGAAGAAATTAGAATGGGACAGGAACAGGAACAAAGAGGAAGAGAAATATAGAGCCAGAAGGTATAGAGAGAGAGAAAAAGAAAAGAAAAAAAAAGTAAAACAAAACAAACAATAAAAGTTCTCCCTCAGGATTTGTCTCTGCTGTCCTGGTATGCAATGTGGGCAGCAATGTGCTGGTCTAAGTAGATTAGCAAGCCAGCAAGCCAGCTGTAGTCTACTGAGATTCAGACTGATTTCTGGCTGCAAGGTCCAAGTTGAGGTCCCTGACCTCCTACCGGATTAAACTCTGCAAGGTTCTGCTGCAGGTTCCAGCTGTCCGTCCCTCTATGTGAGTGTGGGTTTCTATGGGAGGTTCCGATCCCACCAACTTACCAATCACAATGGTCCAGTGTGCTTTTATTGAAGAGTTTTTCTTCACATTCCCAGTGGGCTTCAATTTTCATTGAGGAGTGTCAGAAAGGCCCTCTCTGTTGTTCGCTTCTGCTCTATCTTCTGGGGCTTGTAATTATGGCCTTTTTGTTCCCCCGGCACCTCTGCTGTGTGGATTCAGATGATGCATGCCAGGTGGTCTCTGGTGGGGTACAGGGGCTGCTGGCATCCTTGAGACCAGGGGTCTCAGGCCAGGTGCTCAGTCTCCCTGGCCCTTTATTTTTAAGAGTGGTGTTTTACCCTAAGGTGTGGAAAACTTCATATTGAACACTTTCAAATTTAATTGCAACTGAGAGACTTATGAAAAAAAGTGACTTGATTTCAAATAGGACCTTCTCTTAGGATGAAATTTTAAACACATTTACTTCATTAAGCTTGCATTGGATAATCATTTTAATCCTCCCTGTGTATGTTAGCCATCTTTCCCTTGCTGAGACAAAATACCTGAAATAAATAACTTATAAGAAGAAAAGGCTATCCTGGCTCATAGTTTCGGAGGCATAAGTCCATGGTCACTTGCCTCTGTTGCTTTTGAACTTGTGACAAGGCAAAACATCATCTTAGGGATCATGTGGTGAAGCTAAGCTGATCATTTCATAGTGGCCAGCAAACAAAGGCGATGACACAGAGGGGTCAGGAATTTCAGGATCTTCTTCAAGGGTATGCCTCCGATGGCCTAACATCCATCGATGAGGCCCTGCCTTCTAAGATTCCATCTCCTTTCTACATTGACATAGGCTGGAGACCAAGCCTTTAAAACATGAGCCATTAGTAGACATTAACAAACACCATAGCCTTGTAGAAAGGACTTGTAACCTCTTTGGACTTATACTTTCCTCGTGTGCTTGTCTTAAGACCTTAAAGTTGAATGAAGATAACTTTCTACTTATTAAGAGAGCAATGTGATTACTTAAAATTCCTGAATAGAACTCTGCCATGCAAGAGATATGGCTCTAAATCTATCATCAACTGCACCTGTCAATGATAAATCTTTTAACTAAACCTTAATTTGTGTATTTAATGTAACTTCAGTAAATATTTACATTTCTTCACAAGACTTGTGGAAAAGGGAATTTTTTTAATTGTTTAACTTGTCCAAGTGTAAGCCATCCAGTTGTATATGGGTTACAGTAGTGAGATATAGAAAGACTTTGAAAGCTTTGTTCTTAGAAGTGAAATGTGAATTTTCATTTATAAAGCCAAAGTTATATTTATATTCATCAATTATACCCTGACAGAAATGGTTTTCTTCACCCTCTTCCAGTGAATACTAGACAATACTTGGAGACATTTTTAAGCTTGTCCCAATAAAAAGACATGCTACAGAATTATCCAGACCTAATTGTCAGTAGTGCTGAGGTTGAGAAACCCTAGCATGTGTGGCTCAAAATATATCCTAAGCCAAATCAAACAGATATTAATGATTTGCATTTAATTCTTTCCAGTAATGTGAATAATCAAATATTTACCAAAATATTCATGGCATTCAGTACCTAATAGATTGTTGATTAATCTATTACCTAAGTAGATTTTTAACTAAGGATTTTCTTATACTTAAGCCAGTGGTGGTAAACCGATGGCATACATGTTGCGTTTCTTTTAAGACAAAAGATATTAATATATTAGTTATTTTTTCTACACTAAAACTTCAGTACTCAGGTTTAATTGCAGTGTTGGCACTTTGGGATAAATAAGTGCGCTTTGGGTTGCAGTTTGGTCACTCTTCCCTAACCTTTTAGAATAAGTTAAGACAGACCAGTTGTTATTCTGCCCCATTAATCGTTTTTTCACCTAAAACACTGTGCAAAATAAGTATTTCTCCAACTCAGAAAAAATGATGATGTGGAAATGAATTATTCAATTTATTTAATTGAAATAAGTTTTCCTTTACATAATTTTCTAAAAAGTTTTACATATTTATTCATTGGTGTATTTACTTATTTTTTCATGGTTTGAGATTAGCTAAAATGATGCTGGCAGGTTATGATTTTAACTTGAGTGATGTTTTCTAAGAATAATAGCCCAAGTGTTGTGCAAAATGGGCCTCTGAGGTTATATAGACAGAATGTCATAGAGATATCTGACTATCAGGGATAGAAATGTAAGCTCAAAATCAAGAAATAGGCATTAAAATTTTATTTCATGTCAGTCCTATGCTTTCATATGATTTCTCAAAATATGGCAGGAGGTATTGAGAAAAAAAATCCTCTTTTCTCTACTTAGGTGTTTTCAAAAGCAATGTTTTAAAAAAAAATGTATATTTCAAATTTGTGAACAATTATGCACTTAGTAGTTGTTCTAGTTGGGATCCAAAATATCTCTCCCCACAATCTCATTGTATTGAAGGCTTAATTGTGAGCTGACAGGCTTTTGGAAAGTGGTAGGATCATGAAGCCTCTAACTTCATCAATAAAATTAACCCATTGATGAGTTCATTATCTGAATGGCTTAACAGGCCTCCTCAGAGGACATAGATACCTGGGGGAGTGTTTTTGCTGGGTATACCTTGCCTTGGCCCTTTTCTTTACCTTCCTCTTCCCCCATCCACCATTAGGTAAGCTGAGTTGCTACATCACATGCTCTCCCATGTGGGCCCAGAAGCAAATGGAGCCATACAATCACATTCCGAAACCTCTGAAACTGTGAGCCAAAATAAACTTCTCCTCCTTTAAGCTGATTTCTCTTGGGAATTTTGTTATAGCAGAGGAAAAGTGACTAACACTGGACATAGATACAAAAGAAACTAAATACTATTTATATGCTGGTTACAACCAAAAAATTAAAGTGAATAGGATTATCTGAGTAATATGGGATAGCAATACCAATACCAAATTTCACAACCAGCTGCAATTATTATCATAGAAGAAAATGAAATAAGTAATGTACAGTAAGTGGAATAATAAAGAATATATCACAATTTGTGTTGACCTTGCATATCAAGACATGAATGAGATTTGCATAACATAAAAGATAGGACATAAAGTAAGACAAAATATAAAGGGACTAAAGAAAGAGAGAGGAGAAATAATGTTTTTCTAATGTTTACTTTGTTTTTCAAGTAAGATAGTCTATATATCTCTTTAGTCCTCCTCTGCAGTAGATTGATAGCTAGCTAATGGATAGACATAATTATTTTAGTAATTACATCAGTTTATCACCAGAAAGACATTGATTATGTTGATTTTTTTGAGATTATGTTGATTTTTGAAGGGCTACTACTGATTTTTGTAAGTAATCATTCTTAGTTTATGTATCACTCTTAGAGCTCCACTTTCTACTATAAAGTTCAAAGTGCTATATCCAGTATCATGCTGTCATAGAATATAGTATTTAAATCAGATAAATTAGTTCTTCTAATGAATAAAATTCAAATTGTAGGTCTGTGACATAATGTGTATCATATATCTATTTGATTATATATATTAACTCTTGTTATCTTAATAATTCTTACATAACTACACTACATTGCTAATTTGTTACCAATCTGCTAATAGCTGTTAAGGGTAAATGTAGGGTTATACACTATTGTGACCACTGTATGGGTAATTAAAGAGAGAAATTTTGATATTTAAAAACATGGCCACCTTATAAAGATAGTGGTTTATGTAAACATGCTCTTATTTTCCTGAGACTTTTGATAAGAATGAATTTTTAAAGATGATCTGTGCTGGGTTCACAGCAGTTGGCCCATTTTTCCTGCAAAAAGACAAGGGAGAACTTGGAGTTTGGGGAACCAATAAGGGAAGAAAGTCTGAGCAATTAAGAAGGAGGCTTGAGGGTGTGTTTTGGAAGTGATCAAGAGGTCTTAAGTATAAAATATCTAGTATTTAAAGAAGTTTTGCGCTGTAGTCTTTCTATCTTATCAGCTATCACCATCTGTATATTTGGTTTTCTCTAATTTCTCCAAACATGTTTTCTATCCTCAAAGTATGTCAAATAATCACAAATTCCCCATGGGAATAACTTACACTACCATGGGGTAAAAAAAGAAAAATTGAAAAAAGGGGAAAAGCTAAATTCTACATCTTGAGGAGCTGAAAGCACAGGACAGAGTCCCAATGAGCTACAGAGGTAGAGGCAGATGTTGAGATTCAAAGCTGACCAGTAAATGATAACTAGGTGGGAACTTGCCTCAGCTATGGAGATGCTATCAGACTTTTGATAATTTATAAGATGAAAATTTGCACTATACTAATCCAGATATTTTGGAGTAATGATCACAAAAAAATCACTAGACTGCACATACGTAATCTTATTTAAGTTTATCTTTGGAATGAAGCTAATGCTAATGTGATTTACGATACCTATGTTCACTCTAAAAATCCAGGTCCAACAAATTTTTCTCAATGCAATATTCTCAAAGGTGCTATTTCCTTTCCTGTCACCTGAATCATTTGTCTTGTGGTTGTGACAGTTACCAGTAAGTCTGATAGAAGAGGCTTACACATCTGCCTTTCCATGCATACTTCACTCCATTACCAGGCACATGAACACTATTTGACAAAATGTGTATGATGAAACAATTAATTACCTAGTGCTAGAGAGGAGAGAAGTGATAGTTTTCTATTTATATTCTCATGACACTCAGCAAAATATCTTAATATAGCATGTGCTCAATAAAGGTTATATTATCTGGCTAGCATCTGACATGTGAGGATCTGATAAGGTTCCTTTAACATTAATTTTTCTGGAAAAATATATAGGCAAAGTAGCAGTCCATTCAGTAGGATTTGAAAGATTCTAAATGTTCACTTTCATGCAACTATTTTCTCAAAGGGTTTGACAATTGGTATGGTTTTTAAAAATGGTGCCAATTTATCACAATGGAACACATATTATCTACCTGAATTTGGGAAAAGCTCTTGAATGGTATTGTTAAATTGGGGTGTGAATATTTAGAAGAAGGTTGTGGGTTTGAGTCAGACAAAATATATTCCACTGCCTGCCAGAATTGCTGGCACATGAAAAGGATGGCAACTAAAGTAAATCTCTTTCTCTTTTTCCAAATTTCGTAAGTAGCTTTTGAATAAATGTGAAGACCCTTCAAAAATTCCTCATGAGATTCAATGTATTTCTAACATATCCAGTATATTCACTAACAAAGTTTTAAAAAATTCATATTATCCAGCTGTCATCTTACCAGGATACAGCTGTAAGGAATAGGATATAGGCACAGCCAATACTTATGCTAAGGTTTTGAAAGTCTAAATAAATCTTGATGCATTAGTACAGCAATAGGTGATTCACGGTTTTCAGAGGTTAGCATGTAGAAACTAGCACCAAGCAAAGAAGAAGAATAGATAAGATAGAGAAGGCAGGTGGGTGGGAACGTTTGGTGATCAAATATTTAAAAAAAATATGTAGAGCAAAGCAATAAATTAATCAGAATATCAAAATGAGGTAGGATAGAAGAAATATAAATAAGATAGAAATCAGACAATGAAAACTGTAATTTTAAAATTGTACTTTTAAGAAAATCAAAGCTTTACAATACAAAGTTACCCAAGGTTACTACGTCTTTTTCTTTTTTTTCCAGGCCACTCACTCCAAAACTCCTAAGAGTTAAAAAGATAGAGTAAGCTTATAAGTTGGGCCTGTTCTTTTCTTCCCATCCTCTGTTACAGATTCACAAATTTCATCAATTTCTACCTCCAAGAACACATAAATAATCCCAGCCACAGACCATAATATGCTTCGCCCCTGGAGTGCCTACACTTCTTTCCAAGTGTACACTGCTTTGATTCCCCTTAATAAATCTGTTTATGCCTCTCACTGACATCCTGAAGAGCTTTTCCATGAGGAAAACTGGCAAACCTATTCCGAGGTGGTGGAGAGCAGACTGAAGCCCCCTTCTCCTCTTTGAGGAGAACTTGTTGGACTCTCTTGGGGGTCTGACTACACAAAAATGATAAAAGGGGTTTTTGTGGGTTTTTTGTATTTTGCATCTCTATAAGCCATCCCTTTTCTTTCCCTCTCCTTAGCAATCCTTGTGCACTTGCAGTCATTAACCAGGCTTAATGTGAGACTTTTATAGAAACCTAAGGAAGACACGTGGAAGAACTGCTTCTTGTCACTTTTGCTTCTGCAATAGAAGGAAAGAGAAAAGGAAGATTCTGGGGTGGGGTGGGTGGTGGAGGCCACCATTTGTCTTCCCTTGTCCTAGTTCCACTTTAAATAACTTCCTGCCATAAGGTGGCGCTATATCCTATCCAAAGAAAAGTATTGGCTATAAGATCTGGCAAAAGCCATTTAAATCATTTTTCACTTGGCTCGCTGTTTGTGATTTCAAAAAGTTAAAATGCATGGCAGCCACTCCCAAGCCCACCACCAACTGATGCAGAGAGAGTTGTTATTTTTGTGCAGCTTGGATTTTAATGTGGGGGAAAAGGTGTGTGAAAGCAAGCAGGACCTTGTTTCTTAGCTCAGGCTGTAAATACAGCTTCCGGGGAAACTCTTTGAAGTGCTGAGATCTGAGGTGGTGGGAGTGTAAGCCCCCCTGAGGTAGTACAGAGAAACCATGGGTATCTGATAGCGTTTGCTCTGGAGTAAATCAGCACCGCATCAAAAGGTGGATGTTGACAAACACAATTTTTAAAATGCTTTATTTAAAAAGAGTATATTGTGCAGACACTCATGCCAAATTAGAAGTTCCAGGATTATATTAGCTGCAAGAGAGGTTTTGTTTTTCAGTTTGTGATTGTAAGAGGAATAGCCATGAAAACCCCCAACTGAGTTATCTGTAAAACCTTAGCATCTCCACCCAAAGGAAAAAATGATCCCCTGAAGAGAGAGAGCTGTATGGGTTTCCTGATAACACATCAAGGGTAATCCAGATAAAGGGGAATGGCTCAACAGGAATGTGTGCTGCATGACTCCCTGGGCAGTGCTCTCTATCTGGAAATCAATTAAAGGGCAAGGTACACCAGCTCATAGCTGGTTTGGGATTTCCTCAGCAGACATTTGCATAGACACCTTTCAAATAACTAAAACCTATTGTAAAAGCCAAAGATAGGGTTGAACTTGGAGGAGAAAAAAATCTCAGTCCAATACAGACTGATTAATATTGGGAGATATTTATTAATGAAAAATTCATCTAAAGGGCGAAACTGTTTCCTGCCTTTAGGTACGTAAACTTGTCATTCAATCAACATGTTTATGTTCCTGTGCTGCTTTTTATAGGCTAGCTATCCCCTTTCCTTCTAAAATCTCACCTCTTGTGCCTGAGTCATTTTTGGTTCTTCATGGAGTCTTGTGCATTACAGTTACTAAACAAACATTTTCTGAGTATGTAACCAGAAGTCCATCTGATAAATCTGTACATGCAATGACTCACTCCTTTCATTTATATAAGAGCCCTCCCCTCCTACCTCTTTGCTTTCTTTTTGTATTTTCATGAATGCATGTTGCTTTTTCTTATGTGCTTTAGTTATTGAAATTGGGCTCACACCCATTCCCCTCTGCCTCTTGTTCTATACTTTTGAAGGCCTTTCTGCTTTCTCTGCTACAAAATGCATCTCATAGACTTTGCCTCTTGCCACTCCCTTGAGTCTCAGAGACACAGCTTCAAACTGTCAGGGGCTGTCCATCCATCTAGAGCACCTGGGGTTTAAGGTGTAAGCAATTTGACTATAATTGCGTCTTCCCAGCAGTTACTCCTTGAAGTGGTGAAGGGGGACGTTTGGTTGTTTCTCTTTCCCATCTACATAAATAGGTATTGGAACCAAATCCAAAGAGCATAGGGATTTATCTAGAAATAAATGTTACCCCCCACGATGAGAGTTTCTAGCTACGCTTTTGTCTTATTCTTTGCTTGGCTAATTTGTTAAGCAAAAATTCGCTCTATTTACATGTGATCCCTTCATTTGTCTAGATGAACTCAAACACAGGTTTTATAGGATTCTAACTAAACAAATCATGTGCATTTCCCCCCTTAGATCTCAATGTTGAATTGATCTGAAGAATGGTTGCTATATTGTATTTAGCTACTATTTTTTTAAGTTGGTAGAAAAGCATTTCAGATAGCCTCTTCTATTACAAGTTTTTAGTTTTCTCAAAACTTCTTACTGGTTTTTGGTAGAGAAGAAAAGGTATGGTTTCCATGACAAGAATAGATGGGCATGTAAGAAATTTAGTAATTTTTGTTGAACACTGTTTCATTTCAATTTTAAGCATAGGATTGCAAAAGTGGTTTTAGTTCTCAACAAACTCTTACATGAGTAACAAGATATCTTAACTCCTATTTTAATGCAGCATTACAAAATTTAAAAGACAAAAGCTAAGTATGATTATGGAGAGACAATTGATGAGGTGGGCTATATTGTTTTGCTCTTCCATGATTATTTGCCTTGCATACCGCTCTATTCCAGCAAATCCATTCAAGCATCACGGAGCAAGGAAGGTTAGCATGTTCCATACTGACACTCATCAGGGTAAGGAGGTCATATGCTTCCTTTGTCATGTATTGGTATACTATGAGAGTATCTCTTACCTTGGGCAGAAAATAAGCCAACTTTTATATAAAAATTGGTGGCACAATATAATTGTGTAATGATCCAAATTGGCTTGATATGTTTCATCTCCCAACCTGCTGGGGAAAATTTTATTACTGTCACAAAATGAGTGAAATTTTATCCTTTATGTATAATTTATAAGAGTCCATATCAATTTTTTAATCCAATGCCTCTCCATTGTGGTATTTATATTTTCTGCCAACCAATATATAGAGGCAATACAAACACTCTGATTAGTTTAATATTATTCATTTGAAGTTACTGACTTATTTTAAAAAGTATACTTTTTCAGTAGACTACTCTATTGCTACCATTCTTTATAGGTTTACTATCCAACTGAATATCTAAAAAAACACACTTTGAGAGATAAAGGCGAATTCTGTTAGTAACAACACCAAGGCAATAGAAAAATATGGAAACTGTTTTAAGAAAACTGAGACATATGATCACTGTTATTATGTCACAGCCATGTAACCAGGTCCAGCATAAAATTAAAGTATCAATTTCTAAGGTCTTGTTGACTTTAGATCAGCCTCCTGGTACTTTGATGGCTAAAACACAACTTTCAGAAGCTGAAAATGTCATATGTCAGAACTAGTCCAATCTGCATGTTAATTTTTTTCTTAGCCTTTTAAGGTAAAAGCAGTGTATTAAGTGGTGGATCAAGTAGTGTGTACCACTAGTGGGAATCTGGATGTAACCAGAATGGAGAGAACAGAGGACTGTGCAGGAGAGAAGTAGTTACTTATCTGACTCCACAAGGTCACATTTCTAGCCTCCTCTGAGAAGTCACACAAGAACAGGAATAATGCTCTTGTATAGTTTTGCTATTCCCTAAACAAAACCTCAGAATCCTTTGGTCACCTCTGTTCTGTACTATGCCCTTGGTGATCCCTGTGTATTCCAGTTAATTGCATGCCATTTCATCCTTGTTTAGTAATTATCCTTGTGGGTAGTTATGAGTAAAGTGATTTTCCTAAAGATGCATTAAAGTTACGTTTTACTCCTGAGGTTTACTGTATGTGCCTTCTAGTGGCATCAATAAGGAGCATGTGTGCTTTATCTTGCCATGTGTGAGAGAAGAATATGGTCAATTATGATAGTGAAATTTACTAAATGTGATGATAAACACTTTTAAAAGCAGCTCAACAAATGATTATGGATTTCACACTTCTGCTAATTGCTTCAATTTCTGACTGACTAGAAAAATCTTCCGCTTGCTTTAGTATTGTGGGGTATAGATCTCCGGAATACATTACAAACATCCTCAAAATATGTTTCCCTATGCACCTTACCCTTTCATTCTGACCTCTATTCCTATACATTAACAAATGCTTTTTCATTGTTTAATTTTCTTATGGAAAACTTATATGTAGATTTATATGTATATATACATATATATGATTCTGTATATATGACCCAGTGTTCTATATATTTATGTATAGTTATCCTAAATGTCTTTCTGATATCAATATTCTCCATGTTTGGATTTTCAATTTTTTATGAAGTATAGATTTTATTTTCATCTCTTCTTTCTTACAACTTTACGTAATAAATTCTCAGCTTACACACAGATATCTGAAGGAAGTTTTTTATTTATAGCTACACCTCACCCCTATTTTGGCTATTCTCTGTTACTTTCTTTCAGATTGTTCCCTATTATCCATTATAGAATTTATCTCATTGCATTTTATATGTATATTTATTTTTCAGGTCTTCTGCTCAGTAGAATAAGAATTTTATGATGTCAAGGAGTGTGCTGCTTTGCTTGCCATTTTATTCCCATTGGTAGAAAGGGGAAAATATACTAATTGTCCAAAATCTATGTGAGAAACAAAGAGGAAATGAAAAAAAGGGAAAAGGAGAAATACAAATACTTTCTACTTGTTTTTCCCTCTCAACATTCTGCATATTGATGATTCTATTGATCAAAGAGATGATGTCTTTGCAGCTAAATATGGTTATTAATCCCTAGACTGAGATGTCAATTATCAAATGACATTTTCTCTAAATTTTAAGAGAGAAGGCTTTATTATCCTGTTTTTCTTATCCATTTTGTCCATGTACAAACAAAATGCTACATTTTCCTGTATTCTTAGTTTTATTCCTCTTTATTAGTTTTCCTTCTTCCTCTTCACCAGTTCTTTCCCATATCTGAGGTATCTTGTTTTACATATATCTGTTGTTCATAGAAAACCAGCAGTGTGTAGGGCGAGAACCCTAAAAGCAATAACCATACAGTTCAGTACTATTATAGAACCAATAGAAGTTTACTCTCCTGACTTGTATCTGTGAATGTTCTCCTATTATTCAATAAGCTATTGAGGGAAGGTGCAATCCTATGTTTCTGTTTGTATCTTTCTTTATTTCCTCTAACTCAGTTTCTGTCTCTTCTCCTCAGCTCTGTGTTCCAGAAAGTGTCTGCTTGGGTTCAACTGATAGGAGGTACCAGCAGATTACAAGGTTACTAGGATGGATTCCTTGGCTTTGGAAAGGGGACTCATTCTACTCAGTGCCTTCTTCACTCTTCTAAATGCTACTTTGTTTTGTCCCTTGGTCCTGGGACTGGATGAAACTTCCCAGTTTCTAGCTATGGGTATTACATCTTTTTTCCTTAGTCCAACTTGAATGTTCTATTTTTGCTTTCATGTTTGGTTTCCAGGAACCAGCACATGCTTTATATTGAATGAACAAATGCATTTTATCCCAAATTATTTTATAAACGATAACTTCTGCTTAACTTTCTAAATTTTAGAAACTACAAGGGTCAAAAATGGAAAGTAGAGGGCTGGGGATTTAGCTCAGTGGTTTTGCCACCTGCTGCACAAGCACAAGGACCTGAGTTCGATCCCCGGTAAAAAAAAAAAAATGGAAAGTCGATTATTGATTTCTACTGATTCTGTCAAGAATGACAAAATATCAATGTTCTTACAAGTGTTCCTTTAAATATTAATAAATATTACTCTGTTCCTAGGCCATTTCCTGACTGTGGCCTTAGAAAAGATACAACGTTTCAGAGACAAAATTTATTCAATTATTTTTCAGAAATTAGGAATTACTATATCATTTAAATTGGTCCACTGATAATAAAGAGTTGTCAACATTTTCATCCTGAATTTTATTAAGATATTTTTTGGGTAAGAATATGTCAATAAATGAAGAAAAATAAGATAGTCAATTTGAACTTTTGCTTTTTGTGTTTTGTTAGGGTATTGTTTTGTTTGGTGATATGGACTGTATTTTTCAATTTTTTAAATCTGTAAGATTTTTCCAATTTGTTGTTGTTTATATGCTCCTACTGTGAATATAATTTTTATTCTATTCTGTTTACTTTTGAAAAAAATCATCTGGACACTGATTCTCTACCCATGCATTTGGGTGTGTAGGCTATTAGGTATTTGTCATAGTTTGCATTTTGGAAAAATTGTAAAAGTTTTCACTTTTAATTTTACTGTGTATATGGGCAATTTCTAGAGTGTTTCATGTGTGTTCAAATATTGTCAAGAATTCATTATTTTAGGACAGAATCACTGATGAATACATGATCATGCTCTGTTCTGGTTCCTAGGTACTCCAAGATAAGAACTGACTTCCTGATGTTTTTATAGCTTATCTAAAAATGTACTACGGGCAGAAATGTGGACTGAGTATGATAGCTTTCTTTGGTTTTATTTATAAATAACACAACTATTATATGTTATTACTGTATAGAAGAGAATTTGTCATATAAATTTGTCATATAAATTCATATAATACATAGTTCTATTGTGTTTAATATAAAAGTATTACCCACCATTAATTCTGGGTCTGTTTCCTCATCAATAAAAAGTGCATGACAATAATATTTACTAATAGGGTTGTTTTAAGGATTAAAGAATTATTGCTCAGTATTTAGAAAGTACTCCAAATACACTCAATGTTTTTGTTCTGGGATTGCATAGAATTTTTCTGTACTTTAAAAAAATGCATAGGTGTTTCTGCTTTTATTTTAATTGTAAAGACCATTCTATAGTAATGAGTATCTGAAAAGGAAAATTTCACTTCTAATTTATATCTTCCAACAGTTTGTATCTCCCACCATAATCATTCTTAGTTTTCAGGTATTCAATAAATACTTGTGCATATATGAAGAATGCATTTTTAATAAGTAAAAATAACTGTTATTTTACAGAAAAATTGATAGCTTTGAAATTCTCTATTCCTTCTTACTAAAATAAAATAATTTTATCATTTTTTTTTCTAAAAAGATGTACTACAAGCTGTAGAGCTTCAATTAGCCCTTGGAAAGCATGGCTATTTTCATGAAGTGTGAATGTTGCCTGAGAATGGAAACTTTAAAAACAGGAATTTAACTGAAAGTTACCATTATAAAAGTGAAACAGGAATAAGAAAAGAATCATTAAATTACACAAATTACAACTTGTAAGTGATTTCAAAATGTTTGCTACTTCGCATAGACTTAGCTAGCACTCAGGGTAGAACATGGCAAAGCAAGAGTCAATTAATTACCAGGCTGCTCTTCCTGTGATTACATAAAAGAACAGAAAAAGAATAAGAAAAAAAATGCAGGTCATAAAGATTATATGAAAATTTTTGCTCAAAATAATAAAAGGAAAACTGGATTTGGTATGGACTTTCTATGCCACTGTGTGGGTTACTTCTCCCTTCTCTGTAAGTCAAAAACTTAAGAAAATTTAAAAGTGATTTTAAACCAAGTCATTTGTTAGATTCTTCACAAATCTAACAAGCTTTAATTTTCATCATTATGATTTTTCTTTTTGAAGATTGACTGCTTTTGCATTATTTTTAGTTCTTGTATAAAGACTAGACTGTGGACAAGAAAAAAAGAGGCATTTTTTAAAAAACTTCAGTCCTGTCTGGGGATTTAGCTCAGTGGTTCCGCCGCCTGCCTCACAAGCACAAGATCCAGGGTTTGATCCCCGGTACAAAAACAAACAAACAAACAAAACTTCAGTCTTATTCTATTATTTGTTCATGACCCAGGGGAGTATGAGCTGAAATTAACGGATATTGTCACATAGTCCCATAGTGTTCTGAAGACATAGAGCTTTATAGAAAATAATTCTTTCAAGGAGTTTGGTGAGCTTGGAAAAAGATACATATATATTTTGACTAATGCAAATGGATCTAAAAGTGTGATCCCCCAAGTTCAGCTGTTCAGCTCACAATATGTTAGCCCAGAATTTACACCCTGATTGAAAACGATAAAGGACTAGAAGTTAAAGCTTTTATATGAGCCCTTTCTTTCCTTTATGCATTTTCTTTGTATTACTTAATTGATTTGTTGTTATTCATTTATTGATTTGTTGTTTGTAAAGGCCAAAGTGTTTTGATTTCCGGTAGGATAAAAAATTGTTTTAATTATTTCTTCAACAAGATAAAAAAAGCATCACTTTTCTCCTGAAAATGTACTTAGAAATGTATATCCTCAATTCAAAGATGAGGGTATGCAAAGATAAAAAACTTTGTTAGTTTACAGATATGAAATATCTTTAAAAAAACACTGTATGATCCCAGCCTGCTGTACTCATTTTCATTTCTAGAAGTATCATTAAGAAAAACCTGTTTTTTTTCTTTTTTCTCTGCCCCCTATTTTACTCATTCTCCTCTAAGCTACTGTGAGCAATCAGGTCCGTACACTCCAACCCTTCCAAAATTTCCATCTGCAATCTCTTTGTAAATATGCTAATTTATGCTCCATTCTCCATACCATCAATGAGCAGGGTTAAAAGAGAGATTATATAAAAATGTTATCCCTTTACTATTTACACCTTTCCAAAAGGGGAGCATTGTTTCCAAGTCCAGATACCTAGTGTAAAGGTGCAGGTATTGAAGAATCACCCTGTACTGGCATAGCTCCTTAAGACATGCTGGCCTAGCCCAATTCTCATTTTGATTTATTTAAGTTTGGAAATAACAGTATTAAATTAGCAAAGACAAGCAATGAACAAAGCCCTGGAGATGAATTAGCCATTGTCTCTGGTCCATTAATCTCCTCTTCAATTCTAGAGAATTGTGGCTCACCCAGACCCGAAGATCAAATAAAATGCCTAATTGGGAAAATCCTAAACAAGTGTGTCCTGGGGAGCTTGAATTTATTTGTCACCCGCTCAAACAACTGTGTTGTTTATATAAGTCTTTAAAACCCTGATACTTTTCTACTACTATATCTTAATCCCTGGGTTTTTTTTATGCTCAGGAGGGCAATTTAGAGTTGTTTTCAATTAACTAGAATGAAGAGGGGCACTTATTCCAAAAACAGATAGCTGTGTTGTGAGTATTTTGCCAAACATGCTGAGTGGTTTAGATCTAAGTATCAAGTTTGGGAGATGCTTTGGGATCTCCTTAAACATAATGATATCTGCTCTTGGTGCTTTTTAAAAAAATATCATTAATAAAGGGTTGAGCATAATCACAATTGAAGACGTAAATCTGGCAAGGAAAGTTGAGATGTTAAATCTAAACACGAATGTGAAGTAAAGAGCTGAGATAATTACCTAGGATGGCAATGCAGATCAGGCAATATTTTCATTTAAATATGCAGATGATATGGAGATAATTGAGGTCAAACTTTTTATTTAACGCAGGACAGAATAGAATAAAAATCAGTCTGCTGGATTTCATTCACCCAGACATGGAACATTCATTTTCACAAACTAAAATGCACTAATAATTTATGTTCTGTAGGAAAGGTCAACGATCCAGAAACTGGAAATCAACTAACAGCATAGTGACTACCCACAGTGTTAATACTGACTATTTCAAAAATAATTTAAATGTGATACTTATACTGCATAGTCTTTTACAATAGTTATGCCATTTATTACCCATAGTGAAAAAGGCAGATAATATTATTAGCTTTACTTTATAGATGAACAAATAGCCATGTCTAGAGTTTAGAGACTCATGCAAGGTGATGTAGCAGGAAAGTAGTGAGACTGAAATTCGTACTCAACTTTGTTGTTCTTGGTAACCAAACCGCATAGCTGTTATTACAGAGATTGCAGAATTACTCACAAGATTTGTTAAAGGAACTGGTTAAATAGAATACAAGTCAAAATTTGGTAAGCTGAGGTGAGACACAAGTGAGTTAGATTTCAGAAATACATGAAGGAATTCTCTACTTAACAATACTTATGCAATAGAGAAAGTCCACTTAGGTCTTCATTTTAAATTTTGCTAACATGATCACTGGGAGAGTATTTCCTTGTATCATCACCCTTCAGCCTATTCCCTATTTTCAGGTTTGTAAGTCTACTTAGTCTCTTACCCCAGTTATTCATTGAAGCAAATAAATGTGCTTAGGACATTTGAATATGGTTGAAGTCAACTTGTGTGTTATACAGATTTCATTTTCTCTATTATCAACCAGCTGTACATTAATTTGTTTTAAAGAAGTATTTATTGGAACAGGAAGGCCACACTTAAAATAAAGCATAGTGTAAAGGTTAGGGGCTATTTTTTTGGCCATAACTAGCTTGAGAATTTTGGCATAATATTTTTGAATGTTGTCTTCCTGTAGGTTTTTTCATAGTTTTTTATTGGATGTTGTATATTAAATTGATCATTTAAAATATTTTAATATACAATAATCACACTGCTATTGACAGAGTACTTCTCATTTAAAGGAATTTTTTAAATAAAATGTGTTACTTGATTTTCAGAATAGCCTCATGGTTTATGTATTTTTATTATTCCCAGAAGAAATAAAGGCAGAGAGGCGAGGTGGCCAGGTTAGCCATAGTATTGAAATAGTTGCCTTAAAAATATCTGAGTGAGAGAACAAAACATTCCAAAGAACATAAAACTATTATAGTCTAATACTAAGATGTTTCTGTTTATTCCATTTTGCACTAGAAAAACCCATTCATTCTCAGTGTTTTTTTTCCACTTTGGTGATATTGTGGATTGAACCCAGGGCCCTCATGCATGCTAGGCTAGCACTCTACCACTGAGCTACATCCTTAGTCATTTACTCTTCTCCTCTCTTCTCTTCTCTTCCTTTTCTCCTTCCTCCTCTCCTCCCTCATTTCATTCCTTCCCTTTTTTTCATTTTATTTTGAGACACATTTTATGCTGCCCAGGCTGGCCTTGAACTTAGGATTCTCCCATCTCAGCTTTTAAGTAGCTGGGATTGAAGGCATGAGACTCTGTGGCTAGCCCATTCTTACTCTTAAGGAGGTGAAGTTTAGAGAACGACAGTAATCCCAACAAAAGGCAGAAAGTGATACTAACAGCCAGATCGAAACTAATGTAAAAATTTTAATCTAGACTAAAAATTTTCAGGGATGATTTGAAAAGAATTTGAACTTTTCTGAGAATTAAAAAATGATTTCAAGTGAGATTCTAAAAATTTCACATTTGATTCTTTTTTAAAATGATTTCATTCTTAAAAAGTGATCCATGTTTAGACTCCAAAATACTGTTCGTTTATGCATTACTGATTAAGTAAATATCAAGCCCAGTAGATGCCTGGAAAGCTGTGTCTTTGGTCAGCAACTTTAAATTCAGTCTATCTCTTTTCTCTCCAAGTAGTTTCATCTTCGTGTATGTAAATTTATGTAAGGGAGTATGGAAGCATAATCCTTATCTGATACTAGAAGGTCTTATGCTCTTTGGACAGTGCCTGTTACAATGTAAGCAGGCAGTTCAGGCCGATGACTTGCTGATTATTTAGCTTTGTGCATACAGAATAAATTAAACTTTCACTTTCTGCATGTTTGGTCTGGTCATTTTAGCAATATGTGGGTGCCATCTGCCTTTTTGGGAACATTCTACAAAGGGAGCAATATTAATCAGAGTGGCTATTAATTCATTTTGCCTCTGAGATAACAAAAGTGTATTGAACATTTTCTATGTGCCATAAACGGCTACACTCTGAGGACATAAATGTGAGCAAAAATGGACAAGATCTCTTTTCTCATTAAATTTACATTGAAATATAGAAGACAGATATGATTCAATTAATGTAAAGTAAATAAATGTGAAAAGTGCTACCTTCCTAAGTACATGAAAGAAAGTTGTCTTGTATTCCCTACTATGGGGAGGTGAAATCAGGAAACTAGTCTGAAGTGTCTGGAATGGAATCCTTGGGAAAGCTACAAATGAATGAAGGATGGATGGGACTAGAGGAAAGAAAGGGAACTATACCATTGACACAGAACATTCCAATATTTTTCACAAGAAGCATGACACAATCCATGACTGAGGAAAAGAGGGGGAGAGGTCATACGATGGAGGCTTGTGGGGTTCTTGTTAGACACAAATGACATTGCTCTGTGTGGTGGTTAATTTTATATGTCCACTTGGCTGGACACAATGCCCAGGTATTTGGCAGGCATTGTAGGTGTTTGTGTGAGGGTATTTTTCCTAGGTAAAATTACATTTAAATTGATGGGCTTTGAATAAAACAGATTCCCTTGCAGCATATGGGTGAGTCTCATCCAATCAGTTGAAGGCTTCAATAAAATGAAGCCTGATCACCCCTGAAGCGGGAAGGAATTCTGTCAGATAACTGCCTCTGGGCTCAAGAGGCAAATCTTTATTCATCTCTCGCCTGTCAGACTACCCTGCAGATTTTGAATTTACTAAGGCTCCACAAACACATGAGCTAATTCCTGAAGATAAATCCTCCCTGTCCTATTATTTTCTCTTTACACACACACACACACACACACACACAGAGTGGGGGTGGGAGTTGTCCCTGGGGGGAACTGTCTCCAGGACACCCCCTGAATCCTGTGAAGACATCAAAATCCATCAATATTCAAATCCCTTCTGTAAAATAGCATACTATTTGCATGTATGATAGATATGTCCTCAGGTATACTTTCAATCATGTCTAGATTACTTATTTTATGAATACAATGTAAATACGTAATCAGTTGTATTGTTTAGGGTTTAATGATGAGGAAAAGTCTGTAGGTGTTTAGCACAAACACAAATTTGTTTAACATTTTCGATTCACTGTTGTTGAATCTGTGAATGAGGAACCTGTATATATGGAAATCAAATGTGGATTTATGCTTTCATACTGTGTTTCCTTGAAAAATAAGACCTAACTGGAAAAAAAAGAGAGAAAATAATCAGATATTGTATACCTAAAATGTACCAATAAACTTAATGAATAAAATATGCCAGCGCCAGTCAGCCTGCCCTTGCCTTACCTGCCTTACGGAGTAGCCACTGACTAGGAGACTAGTGATTGCAAGTAAGGCAAAGATAGGCTGATTGGGACTGGCATTTTTGATCTCTAGACCCATGGCTGATGATTTTCCAGCTAGGTCTTATTTGGGGGACGGGGAGTGGATAGATAGACAAATGGATCATGATCATTCTGTTTTTTTCTGGAGAATGGACAAATAATCTAGATTATTGGAAGGTTTAAGTGCATAGCTCTTTGGCTACTAAAGTAGAGTTTAAAATGAATAACATGGAGATAATAAATACAGCGTTGCAATAAGAAATGACAACTAATAGGTGGGCTATAGACATCACTCTATGGTGCAGGCAAAGGAGTGAGTGGGTTGGGTCAGGGTGTCCAGGCAGACTGAAGGAATGTGTAGGACTCAAGCTGAGCACATGGGACGAAGACAATAGCTCCAGCACAGCCTGAGCAAGGGAGGGGCCAGAAATAATTGTGGGATGACTGTGAGGCTTTGAGTGGCACACCTGATTGCACCAGAGACTTCTGGGATCAAACCTTGAAACCTGACATTCATCTTAGATTAAGTCAAGAGGAGAATCAGAACCCAGAGCTTCTGAGTTTACTGAAGAAAGACATTGTGTGGAGGAAACTGGATATGAGAAAACCTCACAGAAAAGGCAAGTTGCTAAGATCTCCTTTATGAATTATTCAGAAAGAGAAAATTAAATAACGAGTCCTGTATGGCAGTCTAATTCTTTCTGGATTGTTTTCACCTCACAAGGGGATTCAGAATAAGGTGCGTAGAGCAAAAAGAAAGTGAAATAACCAGTCAGCCAAATACAGCCAGGGCAACAATGCCTTGATCTCACAGCATGAGGACTTGATGCAAGCCTGCTCTGGAGGGAGCCATAAAGCAAACCTGTGATAGCACCAGAGTCTTTACTGCTCTCTATGCAACTGGGTTAATCTTTTCTGTTGTTTTCTTTCTTCCTTCTTTCCAGAAAAAACTCGGAGAGAATTTTCCTGTAGGTAATGTCTGCGAAAAGATCTTTCTTTTATGTGCACTGTGGTACACAGTGGTACACGTAGTGGTACACATAGCTGGCTGGTATGAAGCCTGTAAGTTAGCCAACTTTGAAGTCATCGGTTTTGAGTTGTCCCTCTATTGAGGGGGTGTCAGTTTAAGGGAGCAAAGAACAAAGCTGCCTCTTGCTGGGGAGGTGCAGGAGGCATTTCTTAACACTTGCTATAGAAAGAGTTTTGTTTGTTCCATTGGTTCCAAACGTTCTAAATAACAGATTATTGACAATTATATAATTGACAGATTATTATAATTATACAATTGAAATTTAACCTGGATGTTAATTAAAAGTGATGCACTGTATCATTTGGTCGAGTGTGGGTAGAATAGGATAGTGACAACACCTTAAGAAGTAGAAATATGAAGTCAGTTGCCGAGGAGGTGAGAGATGGTAAGGAGTATGTTACCGTTACTCAAAGTGTACATTAACTGTATAAAATGTGCCAGGTACTATGTTCAGCAGTGTACAGGCCTTCTTTTATTATTTTTTTTCAGTACATATGCTTTAATAAATTTACTGAACGCTTATTTATTACACAGGCATTTATTGTGGCTGTTGCTGGACATATAGCTATGCACAGAACTGATGAGGTTCTTGCTGTGATGGATGTTATATTCTGGTAACTAGTGTGCTGTTTCATACCCCATTGCAAAGCATCTAACACCTATAACTTTGAAGAGGAGAGGTTTTTTTGGCTCTTGGTTTCAGTCCATCATGGTTGGTTCCAAGACAAATATGGTAGAAGGGCATGGCTAAGGAAAGCTGCTCTATTCATCAAGGCCAAGAAGCAGAGAGCAGTGGTAAACCAGAGAGGAAAGGGCCCAGGATCAGGTATCATCCTCAAGGTCACGTTCCTCTGACCTACTCCTCCAACCAGGCCCCAGCTCCTAACAGACAGTTTAGCCATGACCTCATCAATCGGTTAGTCCAGTGATAAAGTGACCTCATAATACAATCTTCTCTCCAAGAGTCTCTTCATCCTGTCAAATTGATAATCAAAATTAACCAGCATATTCAGAGAGACAATAAGGAAAAGAATAGTTAAAGTTCCATGGGGACCAGGGTTCTGTCTATTTTAGCTGTTGTGATAGCTTCACCAACTGATGCAATACCTAAAAAAATTGTATTCTCAATACTATTTTTCAAATTCTTAAAAGGTGAAAAGATAGAAGCTATAGAAATTGAATTCCTTGTGCAGAGATCTCTATGCTTATAAGATATGTATGCCTCCTAGATATTATTTCTATTTCTTTAAAAAAAGCATTCTACTTGTACATTGGTCTCTAGATAATGAAAATTTTAATTTCAAAGTTCAAATCTTTCCCTGATATTCCCTCACCTGAATATTGGAGTTTTTATTGTTGTTGTTTTAAGTACAGCCATCTTACATGCCCACTGAAACTGCCATTCCTAGCTGGTTATAAAATTTCTGGCATCAAAAACAACTGCTAAATATCTGAAAATGTAACACAATTTTTAGATATCAGCAATATAAAAATTAGTACAGAAGGCAGCTCTTACATGTATTGGGGAAGGGAAGACAGACAATGAACAGGTAAACAGATATGATAAATTATACATCAATAAATTTAATAAAATATGATATAAGGAAATAGGATAGCTAAATAAGGAGGTAGATGAAAAGGGAGGGCCTCTCTAAGGTGGAAGCATTTTAATTGAGACCTGAACGAGGAAAAATTCCCAGGTACAAAAGTAAATCATAGAGAAATATAAGAAGAAAGAATGCTGAGAGACAGGAAAAAGTTTGCCTTTATGTCAACATTATGATTGCTATGTAGATACAGATGGTGACCAAGGTGAAATATATAGGGAAAAGGAACTATAAAGATAAGTGAGAAAGGAGTTTGAATTTTATTTTCATTAAATGGGAGGTTTTACTTTGGTTTGTGTTGATGAAGGTAAAAGTCTGATTTGCATATAAAAAAAAATCACTCTGGCTGCCACCGGATGGACATGAAGCTGTCAAACTTTCAATCCAGAAGATTACTTTAACATTTCAGACAGAGGCTGAGGATATAGGTCAGTGGTTGAGTGCTTGCTTAGCATCAATGAATCTTTAGGTTCAATCTCCACACTCGTTAGTGGTGGAAACAATGAGAGATACTATGTTTCAAAGATGAAGTAGAGAAATCTGGGTAAGGTAATACATACCTGTATTCCCAGGTACTTTGGGGGCTGAGGTGGATCAATTAAGCCCTGGAATTTAAGACCAGACTGGGAAATATGTCAACTCCATCATTTAAAAAGATGAAGTAGACAGAATTATTGTCAGCTTGAATACATGTAGAATGTGAATAAGACAATCAAATATGACTGTAGGCTTGGATAACTGTTTAGAAAATGAGTCAGTAATACAAAAGAAGAAATCAGAGTGAGATAGTAAATATGTGTGCACAAGGTGGGAGTGAGAGAAATAGTTCTTTCTTTGATGTTTTAAATTTCCAATGATTTTAATGCTAAATAAATATTGTGATGTACGAAGATAAATATGCAGCTGAAACAGGAATGATTTTAGAGATAAAAATTTTAAAGTCATCAGTGAGTATTTAATATTTTAAACCATTAAACTGACCACGTAGGAGGAGGGTTAGTGGAGAACTGAGACAGGAGATTAGAGTGTCACAAAACTGGCTGGGGAAGTAGGTGTGACCTATTAATTACAAAATCACAGAACACATGCGCAGAACAGTTCCGAAAGCCCTGCCTGTGGACTTCTCAGGAGAACTTGAGCAGATTTTTCATAGGATGATCTAGACCTGACATCAGCCTGAGGAGTGGGTGATACCAAAGGACAGATCACATTGAGTTTTTCCTACTCTGTTCTCTTTCTCGGTAGCCCAACCTCATGCTGTAGGGTATACTTGTTTCCTCCTTTTACTTAGCCCAAACTTACTATACAGAGCCTGGTTCTTTTCTTACCTTTAATAAAACTTTGCTACTGTTTGCACTTGTCTTGCCCAATTTTTTACTCAAGACAGAAAGAACCTAGAAACCCCCTCTAGAAGACTCCAACATTCCAAAACCTGCTGATGCATTTGGCTTGGCCAGGCAGGAGAAAAGGTAAGCCTCTTTGGCACATTGTTTTTTTCTCTTTCTCACCTCAGCTGGAGAACCTGGGAAATTTCACATGGTGCCAGGAACTGTTTCCTATATTTCCTAGCATGTGGGATGGGGTGCGAATGTATAGCCTTTGTTTTTCTTCCAGCCATAGGAGGCCTACATGCCCACTTGAAGTTTATTTCCTCTTTTTCTTTTCCCCATTTTTGGTCACTACAAGCTAGTAGCTACAAGCTAGTAAAGAACAGCCAGGGAGCCTATTATTAATCTAGATGCAGAACCTATTATTCAGGTACGATGTGTGCAACCTAGAGTTTAATATGCCTTTTTGATCTCAAATTTCTGTTTTCTGTGATACTCTGCTCAGCTTTCTCATTCTTTGGGCACAAAATAGCTATTGGTAAAGTGGTAGTCTACCTGTGTAGCCACCTATCCCACTTTACTCCTTTTGAGCCCAGTGACTCACCTGTGCTTTTTCCCATAGTTGTACATTTCTTTTCCCTTAGATGTCCATTTCTTTCCATCTGATCTTGTCATATGACTGGATGCCACCTTGTCTTCTCACATGGTGGGTTGCCCATTCTGAATCATCCATGTGGGGTCCATCATGTTTGATTTCAAGTTACTTCATGGTCACAAGAAAACCTTACCCTTGTAGATTGGTGCTAAGCCTCTGACTTTAGAGAATGTGTTGACTTCCTTCCTCTTTTCTTTTGACTTAGGCTCAATCCCTCCCTTGTTTCTTCTAACAAAATGCAGCTAATTTAGAAACATATGCCTGGTGGTTGGAGCAGAACAAAAGAATAGCCTGTAAAACTTAATTCAAGTGACTGTGAGTCAAAGGTAGAGCCATCATTGTTTGGATTTTTAAAGTTTTTTTTTTTTTTTTTCTTAAAAAAGGAGGTTTCTTTCTCTATTGCCTCAAACAAAGTATCAAAATTTTTGCTATCAGAGTAAATTCAAGAGATATTGTTTCTCAAGTGGTTCCACCCTGCTTAAGGAGAGCCATCAAGTGGCTCAATTTAACTAAAGGAGTGGCCAGGTGGTGGTGGGGATTTCACCTTAATCTCACAGGAATTCTAAAGGACCAGGTAGTTATCAAGTGGCTCAGACCCCTGACCCAAAGGAGCAGGTGGGCCCCAGTGGGTGGTCTCCCTTTTTGAGGGAGACAAAAAGCCCTCAGTAGAGTTTTTTCTATGCTTTTATGAAAGATGCCAGTGAATACTTGAGTCTCACAATGGATGCTTTGTGGGTTCAAATTGTGTCTCCTCCTTCTGTATGTGACCCAAGACCTACTCAGCTCCTAGTAGAGACATCAAGAGGCTCAAAATGGTGCTTCTATGAAAGATACCAGCATCATCGTAGCTTTCAACAGAAATGTCTCTCTAGTGATACTTGAGTCTCACAAGGGATAATATGTGGTCTCATCAGGTCTCCTCCTTCTGCATGAAATACCAACCAAAGTACCCAAGACCTAGTTGTCTCTCTGTATATGTCTCAAGATAAGTCAGCAGAAACCACATGACCCATCCCCTGCAGATTCCGCTGACTTCACCACTAGGCCATACCCTTGATCAATGGCAAGAAACTCTTTAGCTACAGTTATAGTTGAGGGGAACCATAGTCAGAAATATTTTACTCCTACTCTGACATGTAACTTTGAAAGCCAAATGTTTAACCATGAGTTTCTAATTCTCCCACAGTAACCTACTCCCTTGTTAGGAAGAGATTTACTAAGCAAAACTGGGGGCAATAATCAAATTCTAGCAAAGGCCAAAATGGATTGTACCTGTTGGGACTACTCCAGGACTTCCTGACCTAATTAATCAACAGGTAGATTCTGCTGCATGGTATAACGAAGTACCTGGTTTAAAAAAATATTTCTCCTTCTACATATCAGAAAATAGAGGAATTTATTTTGGTGTCTTCACCCAAAGCTTAGGACAAGAGCTCTGTCCAGTGGTGTACTTTAAAAAAAGTTAGATGAGGTAGCTGTTGGATGACCACCCTGCTTGAGGGCAATAGCAGCTATAGTAATGCTAACAGAAGAAGACTTTAGGACAAAAACTATAAGTTTTGACTCTTAATCAGGTCAAATAAATTCTTGAGACTGAAGATTATTTGTGATTAACAGGGGAATGGCTTGCTAAGTATCAGGCCATGCTCTTAGACAGCCCCCAGGTTATTATAAAATTCTTATAAATTCTTATTAAAAGTTGTATAAAATTAGAAGTATTATAAAATACTTCTAATCCTGCCTCCTTGATGCCTACAGGCCAAGAAGTTGTCCACTCTTATGAACAAGTGATCTCCTAGATCTATCAAAAAGTAAGGACATCAGTGACATGCCCTTCAGTGACATATCTGAGGAGGTATGGTTTACTGATAGAAGTAGCTTTGTCCAAGATGGACATCAAAAGGCAGCTTATACAGTTGCCAGGTCACAACAGGTCACTGAGCAAAACTCCACCCACGGACTTCTGCTCAAAAAGGCAGAGGTAATGGCTGTTACTTGAGCATTAACGTTAGGAAAAGGCAAGCAGCTGTATATCTATACTGACTCCAAATATGTCTTTCTTGTGCTACATGTCTATGCAGCAATCTGGAAATAAGAAGCTTGCTGACTAATAACCAATGATTTATAAAACACAAGCAGAAAATTTTGCAACTCTTAGAGGTAGGTAGTCTATCTTCCCAAGAAGGTCACTGTCATTTACCGCAAAGGATCCCAAAGAGACAGGTCTAAAATATTCTTGGGAATTAAAAAAAAATAGTGCAAATTCACAAGAGGAAGCTCAGATTATAAAACTTCAAAAACATTATGATAAATAAAGCATATTAATTCATCCCAGAATAGAGTAAGGAGAAGATTTGGAAAATGGCTGATATGTTTCAAAGTCATGAAGAGAAAATTGTAGCTTTGGACAAAAATATATCCCTTCCCCCCTAGGTGAGTGGAAGAGGGAGATTAGGAAGAAGGTGGTGGTGTGTACATGGACCACTGCCAACTGTTTCTGAGAAATTCTTTGACCCCAGAGGGAAAGCTCAATCTCTATTAAAGCATCCAGGGGCAATGGATCCTGGTAGAGGGGCAACCTAACAGGAAAAGCCTAATTGGCCTAACAAATAAATGAATAGAAAAGGGACATCTGTATCTAAAAGATGCTCTGGCTTAGTGATTGGACATGGTGATATAGCATAGGGTGACAGGTAACTTAATGTCTAAGTGCCTTTTCCATTTTGCTGTGGTAAAGGCCTCAGGTAGGTGTAGAATGGAATGCTGGTAAGAAGAGGGAGAATGAAAGTTGAGGAAGGCTGATATCCCAGTTTCCCACAGGTCTAGCATGAGGGCAAGTGTTTGAATACAACTTAAGTCATGGAAGATCAGGTTATAGACAATAAAGTCATATTTCTAAAACATCTGAACTTGTAGGCTTCTTCATGTCATCTGCTTCAAATTACCCAGGCTGTATTTCTTAGGCTAGTCTAGAGTGTCACAAGGAATAAATCCAGAAATCTCAAGTATTTAACATGATGCACATGTTTTCCTCCCTGATTAGAGTCTGATGTGGTTCAGTAGTCCTTCCACATCTTGGCAGGGGACTACTGGATTCCACAGTTCTTGCTTTATGAATTCTCACTGTGTTACTTGAGGTACAGTTCTGTATTTAAGGTGTTGTTTTAATTCTCTTTCTCTCCCCTCACTACCCTCTGCTCCCATAAAAATTGCAATACTAACAAGACAGAATTAATTATATGATATAAAGGAAATTTCATTGACTGGATTTCAAAGTTAGTTTTAAATGTAAACTTCAGAACTATTTAATAATTGTCCTAGTAATTCAATGATGTATTGTTTTTAATGTGTTATTTTGAGCTAAAAGTGAACTGAATTTCAGCAATTCATTCTTCCTTTTCTCTCTTTCTCTCTGTATTAGATTTCTGTGACCTTTTGACTTCTACTGGTGTTTAGGTATCTTGAGGAGCAAAGCAAGAACAGAACATTTGAGAGATTATGAAACAGGGCATTCTCTTGGTATCTGCAATTTACTATCATGCTTTGGAAACATCTGCCATCCCAGCAGTATACACAAGAATATCAAGGTGCTGGGATGCAGCTCCATAGTTGGGAGAACATTTTCCTAGCATGTGTGCAACTCTGGGTTAGATCCTGAAGATTAAAAAATTTTAAAAATGATTAAAATCTGGATCTAAAAAGGGTTAAATTTCTGACTGATTGACTTGTCAGTGGTTCAATATGATGATCCTCACTGGTGCTTTTATTTTTTTAATTGACAATTTAGTTCTTATTTGAGCATATGGTATAAGAGGATATTATAATGCTTTGTTGATCTGGTAGTAGAATTCTTCCCTAAATCTGTAAATATAGATAAATTAATCTCTAAGTTCTGCTCTTTATGTGTAGTTATTTCAAACTGATGGTATAAAATAGAATAAAAGGATAGAAGTGAGAAAAAGAACGAATGAAAGAAATAATAAAAACAGAGGAAAAGACTGTAGATAATTACATTTTTTTTTTAATCTTCTCTGGTTGTCGAAGCTATCATCCTTTTCTTGGTTTAGAAAAATCTTCAGGTGAACTCTACTAAATGATTGTCATTTATCATATTTGAGAATTTGGCACAGGGGTTTAAATAGTTTATTGTGTTGTATCCTGCTGATAAATCTACAAGCACAGCAACTGTCACCATCTCTTTCAAATTAATTTTCCATATCCTGAGTGGTATTTTTTTAAAAACTCATGTGTCTACTATATTTTTACTTGGCTAAATTGGATTTGTCTGAATATTAAGTGTTTTAAGAAACAGAAGGAATGAGATATTTAAAAAGGTACCCTGGGATATCAGCTTGAATTTCTCTGGATCACGGGAACCATTTTTTTTGGCAGCACAGAATTATTATACCTTTTTGTACAGTGATAGAGTATTGAGGATTTGAAGAATGGATACTGAAGCTGGAATTTGGCCCATGTTATTTTATTCCTTTGCCCCCTACAGATGATCTGCTTTGATATTCTTCAGAATTGAGTTAATCTGAGGAGTAGCATATTTGGAAGTGATTTTCTTTTGAATCACTTAGCTACTTGATCAATAGTTTATATTACTTAGTCACAATTGTTCAACTGCTCCCTGGCTTTCTTAGCCATTGTTGAGTGTTCTAATTCCAGCAGCAGAATGATTGACTATATTTTCTTGTCTCTGAGGACCACACACACTTTCTAAATTGTTCATCATAGCAACTCCATTCATTCACGTGATAGTTTAGCTTTTCTTCTCTGAGATTATTTGCTGAAAGGAGAAATATTATTTGTATTAAACGCATCCTTTTTTTTAAGTGGGGTTCAGAACTTTTGTTAGTATATTTTCCATTTAATTTAATATTGCTACACTTAAGAAAAGAAATGATTTGAAATAATAGGTCTTTAACTCTGTCTGCAGGAATCTACAATGTTTGAAACACATTTAAATTTTGTTTTTACCTTGCTGATAAAACTCTCAAGTCCAACATAATGGGTGAACTAAACTCCACAAAACTTGATCAACATTGCATAGCTATCTTTCTTCATATGTAATTGCCAAGTGACTGGTATTTTACAATGTTCTAGTTGATGGCTTGATCTCTGTCTAGATCTTAATTTTGAACATGTATTTTATGACACATTTAAGAATATAGATATCAAAGTTACATTTTTATAGCCTAATACTTCAATTAAGTATTTAGTTTATGTTATTGTATTTTATGGCTTGGATTTATTCTATTGAATTCAGTTTTCTTTTAAAATTATTTATTAGTATCAAGGGCTACATTTCTGAGTTGTAAAAATTTAAAATCATATTTCAATGCCATTTATAAATGCCCAAGCCTTGTCAGTTTCCTTACTGAACTTTTACACTAATATGAGTGTTTTTTTAAAGGAACAGATATATGTATCTAAATCTTCTAAATTAGATTCAGAGATCTTTTTGTTTCTTTTAAATTATAATAATGATTAACAAAGAAAAAGTGCCTTTGGTATCTCTAAATTGTTTATTTTATTATCTATATTAAATTTTCTTTTAATATTTCTGAATCTTATTTTTCAAAATATCAATCTAGCAGCTTATATTCCTTAAGTATTTTCAAATACCAAAGAGTTCTTTAGGAAGCATAATACATGAAAATGTCAAAGGTCTGGGAGAGTAAAAGACTTTATTTTAAATTTTAACTCTGTATTACAGTTTTAAAATATTAGCATTAGAAAATAATTAGGTTCTCTTTTCCATATGCTATTTTCCTTTTTCTATCAGATTTGTTTAATAATTTTTGTTTAATTTCTTAGCTATAGGACAAAAATTCCAATGACTTGCTGCTAGAATTATTTAATGATTCGAGAGTAGTGGTGCACACTTCCAATCCCAGCACTCTGGGAGGGTGAGGAGGATTGGAAATTTGAGTCCAGCCTGGGCACCTTCATGACTTAGATATACCCTGTTTCAATAAGAATATAAAAAAGGGCTCAAGACATAGCTCAGTGTCAATGTCCTGGGTTCAATCCTTAGTACTGAAAAAAGAGGGGTGGTGGGTACTATTTCTTCAGAGGAGCAAAATCCTGATTTGTAGGGTTATCCCTTTCTGTGTTATACATAGTCCTCCCTCGGCCAATCAGAGACTACCAATGTGATGTCACTGAAGGAGTTGGGGACAAATGCACACAATCCCCTCTTGCAGAGACTGGGGTGCTGACAAGACTTTGAAGTTAGCATTCTGAAGAAAAAACCAATCAGGTGGCTACAACTATTAGTAACAGAGGGAAAAAGTAAACCTAGCTGTTAGTTAAGTGAGAAATACATTGTATTTCTTGGAATATGTGAGTAAGCTATAGGAGAGGGTCACAAGTAAAGATGGTGACAATTTAGAACAAAAACTGACCCTAAGCTTCCAAACTAGTGCCTATTCAGTAACTATATTCCACCCAGTCCAGATACCCAACTCTTTCATTAAAAAACATAAACAATTAATGAAGGTCCTTTGAGACCCCATAAAAATGAAATCCATCCTTTCTTCTGGGCTGGCCTGATGTGGAGTAGCCAGTTCTGCTCTCCTTTCCTTGGAATCTCTGTCCATAGAGCACTTTGCTTTGCTTCTTAACCTACTTTGACTCTGGACTCATCTGCTGTGCTTCTTTTCTGTAATAAACTTTCACTTTAATTCAATCATATCTGCTTAGATGATTTCTTACACAATACAACTAATCATTCTAGCTGGTGACACTGCAGGGTGGTGGAGGGGGCTACACCACAGCACGAGGGCTTAATATAGAAACATCATCTCTCTATTCTTCCATAGTCTCCTGCAGGTACGTAAAAGGAAAAGAATCAACTCAGATATGAAAAATTAAGCAAAATAATAAAAGTCTTAGGCATTCCATTTGCAATGATGTGGAAAGAGCAGAAAATTCAGATTTTGAATTCTTGACTTCCTGACTGCCACTCATCCATCCGTTTTGTGCAGACCTTGTTTTAGGTACTGATTATATAGCTATGAATTAATAAAAGTAGAGTTTTGTCCTTTCTTTTATGATGCTTATAGTCTTTAATAGAAGAAAGACTTCAACAATGTAAACAAATGCAAAAATTACAAATTATAATGTAAGACAAATAAGTGCCAGCTATACCCTTTCCAAGAATAATTTTTATTCTAGAAAATATCCAGAAAGAAAGGAATTTATTTTATACTTCTAGAAAACACATGTTAATTCTTCTCCATAATCCTTACTATACCATGTCTTACTACAAAAATCTCATTTTGCTGTCTGCCTGTCTCCATCTCCTTGATTCAATTACTTTTGGCAATAGGGAGTATGAAAGTCAGGAACCCATCTCTTTACTTCTAAACAAGATGGTGCCAGGATTTACCTCAGCTTGACTATATTCTAAGAAGATATCTTTCTAAATATATACTTTTGACTTTCCTTTCATTAAAGCATTTAATTTAGAACATTTTAAATTTCATGTTCCTTTTATATGTAAGTCTTCTACAACCCAGGAATTCTCAAAGACTAGAAAGCCATTCCCTTGGTATGTAGTCAACAGCAAAGATAGCACCCAGAATCTGGAGGAAAATAAGAGGTTAACTTATTTGACAACTATCCAATACTAGTGCTCTAATCACCACTGACAAACCTCATCTCTAACAAACACCCTTTGGTACTTTCTACTAGCTTACTCTAGCTTTAAAAATTTCCTGCCTTTTGTTTTTGAATAAGGAGAGTTCAATCTGTTTTTTTTATAACAGTTTTGATTAAAATACTCCTTGCCTGTTTTAACTGGTCCAGTGCAATTTTTCTTTTACACCGTCCATTGATCTTTTTCTATGCAAAAGCACAACTGAAGCAGAGTATAAGTAAAACTCAAACTATCACAAACAAAAGAGGCAATATGAAAGGGAATTGCAAAGTAGATCCTAAATGGGACCTTCTCCATCAGCTAAGCAAAAGGTAAATTCGTAATCTCGTATAAAGATCCTCATTACCTAAATCTCTTATATTCAGGTATGCATTTCAAAAACAACAATGACAATAACAACAAAAAACCCAGCAAAATATCTACCCCGCCTTTTTTTTTAAACCAGATTTATATTAAATATCAAGGCCTAAGACTATTATAACAGGAAAATGATATTCTACAGACAGCATCATCCCAAGTGAATTGGTTAAACACAGAAGTTTACCAAATGTCTCTATGTAGATTTTTATATCATTATAGACTTGTTACTGTCTGCATACTATTGTTACCATATATAATAAATTTGGGATTCTAGAACTTGTTTTTTGAATAAGAGGACTTATTTTTAAGGCGTGGATGTCTTTCTATAATTCACGATTTGTGTGTGTGTGTTTTGCTTTGTAATTTCCTTAGTGAATATTAATAAACACTGGCAAAACTAAACAAAGAAATATAAGTAAATGAGTATGGTTTGTGTGCCTTTATTTGTTTCTGTACAATTAGAATATTATGGTAGAAATTTTATCTAAATATTAACTTTCATATCTGACTGGAATCCTAGCCCTTTATCCAATTGTGCATGTTTCAAGAAAGTATAATGTAAGTACCACACTGATAACAATATTTGGTTGTCTCTGGAATGTACCCAATTCAGGTTTAGGTAGCCTGTCTTATTCAGAATATTGTAATCTACATAGTTTTGTGATGCTTATGCAAAAGAAATGCAAGTCCCTATCATAATTACCTAATTTAGCTTCCAGGTAAAACAAAATTTCTGTAATCTTCTAAACACTTAAGAGCTTGCATTATCTCTATGAATTACAGTATTTATCTGCTCTTCTCAGGAGACTGGCTGGTAAGTATAAAGATTATTGGGCTGGATAGTACTCAATTAGCCATTTGGAGAATATTTGACTTTAGGATATACAGAAGACATTTATAATAGAAGCAAAAGCATAGTCTTTATATAACCCATAAGAGAAATTTATTAATTTATTTCAGTATAATTATTATTACCTATACTTGTGGTGACTGTTTTGGGATTACCTGGAAGGTATAATAATCTCAAATGATCTTCATTTCCAGAAATAAAAATTCACTTTGGATTCTTGATTTAATATCTCAGTCAAAAATAATGTAAAAGTGTTCTCTGATATTATCAAACCAGGTTAAAAGCCATAATTTTCATGATACTCTAATTTGATGAAATTAGTAGTGAATAATATTATGATCTCATCTCTCTCATACTTGCTAATTTTGTGGTCCTAGTTTGGATCTCAGTTTGGTTAGCCAGAAAATTAAAGTATTGCATTAGATAATTTGGTAAGCATTCCTATTGCCTGCTTGTATTTCTACTTTTTCTCCAATTCTGGGTTACAATTTTTTTTTTTTTTTTTGTACCAGGGATCGAACTCAGGACTTTGCACTTGCAAGGCAGGTGCCAGAACCTCTGAGATAAGTTCCCAGCCCCTGGGCTACAATTATTCTTCCTTGAAGTTTGAAGTTGTCCTTTAACTTCTCTGAGAGCTGACATGAGAGCTGAAGTGATGTGTGTCAATTGTGGTCCGCGGTATCCTTCCTTTCCACAGGGTCTTGGAAGTGTGTATGAAAGTACAGTTGTCACAAAACTGAATGCAACTGAAAGGCAGCCATTTCACTGGAGGAAGCTGCTTTGGAAAGATGCCTAAGCTTTGCTTGGAATGATAAATTTTCACTGTGTTAAGCAAAACAATTCTGTAATTTGTTGCCACAGCATTATGAATACTGATTGGTGCAGATGATTTCTAGAGTGTTTTTTATTTTTATGAATTTGTGAGCAATGATAAAATATGCATGCCTGAAACTGCAACAAAGTAAGGAAGAACATTGAGTTACAAGGAATATATTATCAAGCACATGTTATTAGATACAGAGTTTGAAATCTTCAGAAATAGCTGTCACATATACAATAGATGTCCTAGTGATAAGCCTACTTAGTACATTTAGTTGCTATTACACTTTATATCTTGAAATTATTTCACAATCTGTTGTACATATTTTTCTCTAGCAAACACTTATTTGAATTAGCATAAACTTAAAATGGATGAACTGTAGGGAACAGGGAGAGGGGACATTACTAGAACTCCTGCAGTGAGTCCTAGTCTCCTGCGAGCCATGACAGCACAAGGTGAATTAATTAATATATAGACAGAAATGGGACTTAAAGAAACTGAGCTTTGGGCCTGGTTAATGCTGCTCCAGGCAGCAAAGATGAAAGACCCGGATCTTTCCACACCTTTATTTGGTACATTGGAAGTAACAGATGACTCAGAGGGCAGTGGTGATAAACCTAGAACAATGAGGAATTTATGCAGATGAAGATCCTAGGTCAGGAGGAACTTATGTGGATTAGGAATTTGTCCATCCCCAGGATGTCTTCAGCTGATGTAATCCTGACCTGGAGCATCACAACATCCCAGGACCATAGGTCTTAGCTGTGACCAAAGGTGAAAACAGAGTTATGTCTCGACATGTCATAGCTGGACTATAGTCAGGAAAACTAGACCTAATCATAATTTTAATTGTGAAATGATTTTTCCCAAAAATTATGTAGAGTTGCTCCTGATAGATGAACTTCAATGAATTTAGTGAGGAATATGGGATTCAGTCAAGCTTGAATACTTCATGACATGTGAATGTCATAATGACAATATTAATTTACAGCAATGAATTTGGTTTTGGCCTCATGAAAGAGTCATAGTATATGGAATAGAGAAGGCTGGTAGCCCCATGGTGAAGATGACACTTCCCTGCTCTATTGTGCATCAATACTTCGTGGTGCCAGGATTTTAGGCATGGTCATATTTCTTTCAAAATACAATCAAAGCATAAGATCTAATTCAAGCTGTTATGAAAATATTCTTTGAACATTTACTGAGGTTTTAATTTTATGTTTAGAAGTATTACACCTTGTTCTACTATTTTCTAATAAGATATACATTTAACTTTTGCAATGAGATATTCATTTTTACAGTTTGTGAACTGTAATCATCTTGACAAAAAGTGAAAAACACCAGTGTTTAAGTATATGAATGTATTTAGTGGTTATTGCTCCATGGAAGTTTCTTTTTTTTTTAGGTTTGTGGTCTATATTTCTCAATATTTTTCTTCAAAGAATACATTTATATAAATTCATATATATACAAACACCAGAAATAAAAATATTTCTTAATAAGATACTTTGTTTTGCTCAAACACTATTTTATTTCAGTGAAATGCAGTTAGTTTTCTCATCATTGGTAAACAACAATTTAAAGAAAAATTAATATTAATTAATTTAAATTTTTTAAAAATTAATACTAATTCCATCATAGTGCCTCTGCTTTGTTTCTTTCACAATCATTTCTTTATAGTTAGTAATGCAATTACTATTTATTTTCTCTCTATAAAGATCCTAACACCAAGGTTCAAATATTTATTGTATGATTATTTCATACCAAAAGTGTCCACCTCATTTTAATTTTCTTATTTTTTGTTGTTATTATATGGAATTTAAAAAATCAAGTTGTGTCTATTCCATTTAAATTTCAAATAAGTCCTTTCCCTGCCCATTTCCCATACTTCCTCTATTGTACATAAAAATCTCATTGAAGTTCTGGGTTAAAAATGAATTTTTAACAATTTATTTAACAATATTTTCAGTTCATTGCTAAGGAAATTGATAGAAATGATTGAATACTTTTTCCAAGATCCTAGGGCTTGGAAGTAGACCAAAGGGTATTTTAAAACAAACTAAACTGTACTTTAAATCATTCTTAAATGCCTTCTTTTAGATATCCATGCAAAATGAGATTATCCTATTTCCTGGACATAACTGGAAGGGTTAAGGTTAGGATGCTATGCTGTGGGCACAAAAGAGGTGAATTGTTGCCAAGAAAATTGTTAGAAGAAACCACTTTTATTACTTTTTAAGTAAAAGGCATTAATTGCAACTCTTTCACCAAGAAAGACTGGAGTTGGAGGGAACACAGATTCAGTACAGATTGTCTCTATTCTGTTCATGAGAATAAACAAATTAATGAGTGCAGAATAGTCAGACTTGGCCCTAGTTGAGAATGAAGCACAGAATTTCCTATGAAAAAGTTAAATATGTGATGAAAAAGGAATTGAGGAGTGGCTGAGGCTTATAGGTTGTTAGAGTCTCAAAATCATCTGCATTTGTGAGGCATGTCTCACAGTCCCCTTGTGTTCAGAAAAGGAACATCCAGAGCTGACTGCCAGTGTACAATGTGTGCTCTGCATCACACTCTGAGCTAATGGGACTGACAGGACTAGAAGTAATTGGCCTGTTATAAATTACAGGACAAACTTATGATTTGTCATTCCATTAGCAAAGGTTGTGAGAATCATGCCAGGTGCACATCATAGATCAGTGTCAATATTCATAATTACACCTGTGAGAAAACCTATTTCATTTTTCTGTATATCCAATAAATTGTACATCTAGACAGAAGATTTATCCACTATTAAGTAATGATGGCTGTTACACAAGTAATTTTTCTCTATATTTTTTCCAGTGATGACACTAATTCAGTAATGAAGATCAAGAAAAAAAATGTTGGAAGAATACATTTGACATGTGGTATATTGCTTTATTCAAATATATTTTAGATTAGTAGAGAAAATGAATAGAATAATATTATAAAATGAAAGAGCAAATGAGACTTATTCCTATCTTTGTCTTTGTTATCTTTAAGGGATTTATGTCCCACTAGTTTAAAATATTTTTCTTTCTGTATCGGGAGCCATCTGCTGCCACTTTTTCATTTCAGATAGCTGCTTCATTTTGTATTTTGAAAGACAGTAAACTCCTGTCAGCCTTATTCCACCATCCATACTGTAGGACAATTATCTTCTAGATAAGGCCCAATCTTTTTGGAGTGCGAGAAATATTTTCTATCTCCCTAGAGTTCCATTTTTCAGTTCACATTTATTGTTCAATTAACTTATGTCCTTCCATTAATTATTGTGTCTGGAAACAAATGAGATATGTTATTTTACTGTTGTATAAAGCTCAAAGGATATACATGTCATACAATTAGGTAATGACATTATTGTCATCTTTTACTAGTTCTCCAATTTAAAACTCTCTAAATAATTTTAGATAAGATATGTATTTTCCAAATACCATCTATGGGAATTCAATTTTGTATGTACACTACTTACATGCAAGCATATATAATATGAACATAGAGAATGGAGAACGAATTTGGAGCATGTGTTTAACTGCTTAAATCTTATCATTAAAAGGGTTTGAAAAATTAAACAGGTGACTTTTCTTTCTTTTTTCTTTCCTTCCCCTTCCTTCCTTCCTTCCTTCCTGTCTTCTTCTTTCTTTCCTTCTCTTTTCCTTCCTTTCTTTCTTTCTTTCTTTCTTTCTTTCTTTCTTTCTTTCTTTCTTTCTTTCTTTCTTTCTTTCTTTTCTTGTAAATGTGAACACTCAGATATTCATTCCTTTAAGATAACTGCCATTTTTTGAAGGGGGAAGGTTGACTAACGTCTTACCACATACTTAAGATGGCCTTGAATTAGCTAGCTATGTAACCTGGCTGGGCTCAAATTTTCAGTACTCCTATGTCATCCTCTTGAGTGCTGGTATTACAGGTGTGTGACACAACATTCAGATGAAAGGAGTTCTTGAAAATATTACTATTCTATTTCTATGGGATATACTGATTTTATTTTCTTTAGGTCTCAAACATAGACTTATGTCGGTAGAGTCATGTTAATGATTATTGTATGATTTGTAGAGCTTGTGCAACCAAATTTAGAAAAGCAACTTTTTCTTCTCAGCTTGAGCATGAAGGTGTTCCTTATTAGAATTGAGAGAATCTATGGAGAATCATTCAGACTTGAAACTTTAAAGTCCCTAGATTTCTACCCTTTATTTCCTCATTCTCCTCCTCCTCAGACCTCTACCTAGTAAAGTATTAAGTTCACTGTGCCTTTGACATTTCCTTTGCTGTCATATTTGGGCAGAAAGTTTTGTTTCATTCCTAGATATCCTAGGTAGCAAAGGAGTAGTTGGGTTGGGAGGAGCAGGAACTCTAGCTATGTCCCTGCATTTTCTAGTATTTTTGAGAGTGACAAATTGAAGGACTGTCCCAAGCCACAGGAACTCTACTAGCTTCAGTCTTTCTGAGATCATGCTGGCATTCCACTCTTTATCATGTGTAATCCCAGTTTCTCACTCAGGCAATTTTCCTTTCATTCCCAGACATCCTTCACTATTACTCTTAAAACTACTCTGTCTTGTGTTTAGGAATGTGTTCATGATATTATCCCTATTTGAACTGTTCATATATGATCATTTATGTTTACTTCTTCAAAAGGCAGAGAACACAATTTCCCCTAGGAAAACTTTTTGATCATTCAAGCAAGAAAATTTTTTTTTTCTCTGAACACTTGAACCTTTTTACTACTTGATGTTTTTAACATTTGGTGATAAATTCTAAGTGCCTTGAGTTCATAGACTATACCACGTATATTTTTATTCCTTCAATGTCTATTTCATTTTTTTGACATATAGCAGGTATTTAATAGATAGTGTTCAATGTGTGAATTAACATTTGTATGCTTTAGCAGCAATCAGATCTGTCTCTGAATGTTTCTCTAAATGTGAGTTTTAATTGTTAGTCTATTGTTTAACAATTTTTTCATATAGCTATCCTCCTAAGGAAACTTTTCTGACACCTTTTTTCTAATTGACTTGCCATGAAATGATAATATCACAGATATAGTGTATTCAGGTTCAAAGTGTACATACAGTATATATCTGTTTTATATAGAGAGGAATAAGATTATTTTTCCTGATAAAATTCAACTTTTGCCCTTTATTTTAAGCAATACTGCTTCCTTTGAGAATGCAGAATTTAGTATTTTAGTCAAAAGCTATTACGACTTGAAAGTAGGAAATCTTAACTATGTTGCGCTGCTGCAGAAGAATGATGTGACTGAAATATGCTCAGGAAGAAGAGAGACAAGGACTGATTGACTATCCATCAATTTGCCAAATACCAGGCTATGCATGTTGCATGTATTTTCTTTAAGTCACCTAAAAATTCTACAAAGTGAACATCACTATTCTGCTCAACTTGCCATAAGTTATCCATTTTTCCTATAATTTCTGCCTTTCTGAATACTTGCTACCTGCTATTTCTTTCTGTGAGTCAGTAGACCATGGGGCCAATGTGGCAGCATCCTGAGTCTCTCCTTGAATCTGTTGGCATTGCCTATTTATCTGAAATTTGTTTCCCCTCCACTTGATTTTATAGATGACCATCTGAGGCTCTTTGTGGTTAGACTTCTTGCCTCTGGTTTCAGGCAATCTCACTACAAAATACAAGTAGATTCCAACTTCTTCTTATCCAAATGGATTACCTAAAACAGAGAATCTACTTTATCTGTATGATATTCTGTTAACTTTATTTAGATCTTATGATAATTGCTTATTAACTCTGTCAGATCTTTGCATTTTGATTACAAAAAATCATTTGACATATATAGTCATTTGATTAATAAGATTTAGTACTTATACCAAAGTGAAATATATTTCTTGATTCACTGTGAGAAGGAATGTTTTTTTCTTATCACAAGAAAATCACCCAGCTAATGACAGTGTTTTGGACAGCACAAAATGGCAATAAACGATCATTTTGATATTTTTTACAACACACTAGTATTTTATGAAAATATCATTGATCAAATTAACTGATGTACTCAGTGGAAATATTCAGTTATATTTATGCATTATATTTAGGCATATTTTATAAACTATATTTTGTTTTGATGTATGTATACATAGGTACAGAATTTTGAAGATTATTTTATATTTACTAAATCTAGCTATTATGTGAAATGGTTTTTGTTCCATTTTTTTCTAAGTTCTTTTATTGGTACATTTTAGGTATACAATTTGTTTACATTTATCATTGGGTGTTTGTACCTGTACATGATGTATCTTGGTTCTTATTTTTTCCCCATTACCTGTGTGCCCTTCACCCCCTCCACTCTTCCCTATTTACACAGACATCATTTCCATTTTTTTTTCTATTCTCATAGATTTTCCTTTCCCTCTTTTCCTTTCCCCTTCCCCTCCCTTCACCCCTTCGTCTTTGGACCTTTTTTCCTATTTCAAATTATCAATTATTCATTTTGATCATTTTAACCCTTGTTTACACTATTAGTTTCTCACACCAGTGAAACTATTGGTATTTACACATGTGTGTCCTATTTATTTCACTTAAGAGTATGGCCTCTCTATGCATCCATATAGCTATAAATGACTCTAGTTTTTCATTCTTCATGGCTGAGTAGTACTCCATTTTATAAAAAAACCCACATCTTCTTTATCCAGTTTCCAATTGATGGGCGCTTGGGCTGCTACCAAGCTTTAGCTATTACAAACTGTGCCACTATGGACATGGGTGCACATATATCGCTGTGGTATGATTCTTTTAATTCTTTGGGGAAGATACCCAGCAGAGGAATAGCTGGGTCAAATGGAACCTCTAGTCCTTGTTCTTTGAAGTATCTCCATACTGATTTCCACAGTGGTCACACCAGTCTACACACCCACCAATAATGGAGAAGGGTTCCTTTCTCACCACACCCCCGCCAGCATTTGTTATTGGTTGATTTCTTGATAGCAGCCATTCTTTGTGGGGTGAGGTGGAATCTCAGTGTTGTTTTCATCTGTATCTCTCAAATAACCAGTGATGTTGAACATTTTTCATATATTTGTTTGCTGCTTTTACTTCTTTGTCTGAGAAATGTCTGTTCATTTCAGATGCCCATTTTTAATTGGGTCTTTGAATTTGAGGGGTCTGATTTTTTTCAATTCTTTATATATTCTAGATAGTAGTCCTCTGTCTGAGGTACAGCTGCTAAAATTTTTTTCCCATATTGTAGGTTGTCTGTTAGCTCTGCTGGTGGTTTCTTTTGCAGTGCAGAAGCATTTTAATAAGAGGAGATCCCAGTTGTTGATTCTTTCTGCTAGTTCTCGTGCTATTGAGGTTTTGTTCATGAAGTCTTTTCCTATGCCAATGTCTTCAAGAGTTCTACCTAACTTATCTTCCAGCAAGTTTAGTGTTTCTGTCTTAATATTTATATCTTTAATCCACTTCGATCTTAGCTTAGTGCATGGTGTAGGTATGGGTCTCATTTTAATCTTTGGCAGGTTGAAATCCAATTTTTCCAGCACCATTTATTAAATAGGCTATCTTTCCTCCAATGAGGGTGGTTGGCTCCTTTGTCAAAGATGAGGTGGCCGAGTATGTCTGGAGTTGCCTCTGTATCTTCTAATCTATTCCACTGATCCTCAGGTCTGTTCTTTTGCCAGTAACATGCTGTTTTTTTTTTTTTTTTTTTTTTTTTTTACCACAGTAGCTTTGTAGTATACTTGCTGGTTGGGGATTGTGATATTCCCTGCCATGTCTCTGTTACCTAGAATTGCTTTTAATATTCTGGGTCTCTTTTTGTTCCAAATGAATTTGTGGATTGTTTTCTCAAGGTCCATGAAGTATGCGGCTGGGATCTCAATTGGAATTGCATTAAATCTATCTAGCAGTTTTGGAAGTATGGCCATTTTCACTATATTGGTTCTTTCTACCCAGGAACAAGGGATGTCTTTCCATTTTCTTATATCCTCCTCAATCTCCTTTTTCAGAGTGCTGTAGTTTTCAGTGTAGAGGTCTTTTGCTTTCTTTGTTAGATTGATTCCTAGATATTTCATTTTTTTGGACGCTATTGTAAAAGGAATTGTTTCCCTAATTTCTCTCTCAGGGAGTCTGTTATTTGTGTATAAGAAGACTATTGTTTTTTGAGTGTTGACCTTGTATCCAGCTACTCTACTGAATCTGTCAATTAAGTCTAGAAGTCTTTTGGCTGAGTTTTTTGGGTCTTCTATGTAAAGTATAACATCATCAGCAAATAATGACAGTTTAACTTCTTCCTTTCCTTTTTTTACTCCTTTTATTTCTTCTCTTTTCTAATTGCTGTGGCTAATGTTTCCAGGACTATATTGAATAGGAGTGGTGATAGTGGATATTCTTGTCTTGTTCCTGATTTTAGAGTGAAAGTTTTCAGTTTTTGACCATTTGGTATGATGTTGGCTGTTGGTTTTTCATAAATATCCTTAATCAGGTTGAGAGAAATACCCTGTATTCCAATTTTCTGTAGGGTTTTTATCATGAATCATTGTTGGATTTTGTCAAATGCTTTTTCTGCATCTATTGAGATGATCATATAGTTTTTGTCCTTGACTCTGTTAATATAGTGTATTACATTTATTAATTTATGAATGTTGAACCATCCTTGCATCCCTGGGATAAATCCGACTTGGTCAGGGTGTATGATCTTCTTGATGACCCTCTGTATTCTGTTTGCCAGTATCTTGTTGAGGAATTTTGCATCTATGTTCATTAGGGAGATTGGCCTGCAGTTTGGGTTGTGTCTTTCCCTGGCTTTGGAATCAAAGTAACACTTGCTTGCAGGAATGAATTTGGAAGTATTGCTTCCCTTTCAATTTCCTTGATGAGTTTAAAGAGTAATGACAATAGTTTTTCTTTAAGTGTCTTGTAGAATTCAACAGTGAAGCTCTCAGGACTTGAGCTTTTCTTTGTTGGTAAATATTTTATTACATTTTCAATTTCACTTATTGTAATTGGGGTGTTTAGAATTTCTATATCTTCTTCATTTAACTTTGGCAATTCATATGTATCTAGGAATCTGCTCATTTCTTCTATGTGTTCCATTTTATTGGAGTAGAGGTTTTCGAAGTAGGTATTGATGATCCTCTGGATTTCTGTTGGATCTGTTGCCACTTCACCTTTTTCATTCTTAATTGCATGGATTTGTTCCTTTTTTTCCCTTTTTTTGATAAGGTTGGCTAAAAGTTTATTGATTTTATTTAGTCTGTTGAAAAACCAACTCTTTGATCCATTGATTTTTGTACTGTTCTCTTGGTCTCCATTGCATTGATTTCTGCTCTGATCTTTATAATTTCCTCTTTTGTATGAGCTTTGGATTTGTTATGCTCTTCTTTTTCTAGCAGCTTGAGGTTCTGCATTAGGTTGTTTATCTGAGTTTTCTATTTTCCCAATATGGGCGTTCACTGCTTTGTATTTCCCACGTAGAACTGCTTTCATTGTGTCCCATAGATTCCCGCACATTGTAGTGGCATTTTCATTTATTTGTAGAAACTGTTTAATTTCTTCTGTGACTCATTGTTGTTCAAGAGGGCGTTATTCAGTTTCCATGTGTTTGTAGGGGTTTTGTGGTTTCTTATGTTATTGATCTCCAATTTTATTACACTATGGTCTGAAAACATACAGGAGGTAACTTCACTTCTTTTACATTTACTTAGACTTGTCCTATGAGTTAGCATGTAGCCTATATTTGAGAATTATCCATGTGCAAATGACAAGAATGTGTATTCCAATTTTGTGGGGTGGAACACTCTGTAAACATCTATTCAGTCCATTTATTCAACAACTTGGTTCAGTTTTAGAATTTCCTTCTTAATTTTTTGTCTAGATGATCTGTCTATTTGTGATAGTGGGGTATTGAGGTCCCCCATTACAATTGTGTTAGTGTTTATTTGGCTTTTTATGTCCATTAATATTTGTTTTGTATAGTTGGGGGCATTCATATTTGGTGCATGTATATTTAGGACTGTCATCTCTTCCTCTTGGATTGTTCCCTTCACAAGGATGTAGTGACCATCTTTGTCTCTCTTAATTAGTTTTGGTTTGAAATCTACTTTGTCTGCAAATAAGATTGCTACCCCTGCTTTTCTCTGGGTTCCTATGGCATGGAGAAGTGTCTTCCATCCTTTTACTTTCAGTCTATGAGTTTCTTTTTGAGTTAAGTGTGTTTCTTGTATACAGCATATTGCTGGATTTTGTTTCTCAATCAATTCTTTCAGTCTACTTCTTTCGATTGGTGAATTGAGGCCATTGACGTTGATAGTTATAATTGGTAGATATTGATTCATCCTTGTCATTATGTTTTACTTTTGTTGGTTCTTTTATTTCTTATTTTTTCCCCCTTTCCCTTTAGTGTCTTACCTTGCCTGGTGGCTTCCCTCTGTTGGACCTCATGGAGTTGTGACCTTCATAGTCTTTTTCTAGGATATTGTTTAGAATTGCTTGTAGTGCTGGTTTAGTGTTCATGAAATTTCTCAGGTGTTCTTTGTCATGGAAGTATCTAATTTCCCCATCAATTTTGAAAGATAATTTTGCTGGATACCACAGTCTAGGTTGGAAGTTATTTTCTTTTAGGGCTTGCAATACTTCACTCCAGGCTCTCCTTGAGTTGAGGGTTTATGTTGAGAAGTCTGCTGTGATTCTGATGGGCTTTCCTTTGTAGGTGATTTGTTTCTTTTTGCTAACTGCCTGTAGGATTTTGTTTTTCTGTTGGGTTTCTGGGATCTTGACTATTATATGTCTAGATGTAGATTTTTTTGATTATGGTTAGTTGGAGTTCTATATGCCTCAGTTATCGGTATGTCCAATTCTCTACCTCTGTCTGGGAAGTTTTCCACTATTCCTTCTGTGAGCAGTTTTTTTATGTCAATTTTGTTTACCCCTGCTTTATCATGGACTCCTATCAGTCTTATGTTATTCTTCTTTGCATCATCTAGCAGCTGTTGGATTGATTTCTCATGGTCCCTTACTATTTTTAAGAAATCTCTGTTTTCATGGTCTCTAACTGTGATCCTGTCTTCTATATCTGATATTCTATCTTCAGATTCCCTTAATCTGCTGTGGATACTTTCAATGGAGATTTTAACCTCCTGAATATCTGTTTGAATCTGTTTCATGGGTTCCATTTCTTTCTTATGTTGGGTGATCATGGTTTCCATTTCTTTCTTATGCTGGGTGTTCATGGCTTCCAGCATGTTTCTGAACTCATCTACTTTTTTATCTGTTTCTGTTGTGGATCTTCTAATCATGTCTTTCACTCTACTCACCATCTCTGCAGATATCTTGGAGATTATTTCTGTTTTGAATTTTTCTGGAGCCTCATTCATCTGTTTTGTTACTTCCTGTGCTATCAGTTCAGGGTGTCCAGGATGGTTGGTTATCGGACTTTTCCACCTCATTTCCCCCAGGGTTTACCCTTGGTGGGGTGGAAGTCTGAGTTTGTGCCTTGCTTAAATGTCTTCTCATTTTTGTTTTTGGTACTGTCTTTGGTTTAACAACTGGGGTGATACTTTGAAATTGCTCACTGTAAGTGTCTTTGATGCTTGTAATTAGAACCCTTGTGGAATGATTGCTTCTCAGAGGTGACCTCCAGATATAGCTGCTCTTTAAGTTTTGAGTCTCTAGTGACTCTGAGGCCATCTCATTATCATTATAGTAGGAAGAATCACTGACTAAATCAATAACAAAACCTTAGCCCAAGTGATACAATCAGCAACACCACTGCATCAAGCATCTTAGAAAATGACATTTTGTGGTAGCTATTAATCTATCACCTTTAACTGTGTGAATTAAATCAAGGTCGAGGACCAACCCAACATATGTTTATAATGAGTAAACTCTTCAATATAACAACTTTACCCTTCAGGATGGGGAGTTAGGAGTTGGGGAGGGAGGGACAGATAGGTAGAAGGATAAGGGAAGGTTAGCAGTGAGGCCAGTGGACACAGGAAAGAAGGAAAAAGAGAATAATAGAAAAATAAAGAACTCTGAATGAGGGCCAGAACAGGGACAAAAAGGGAGATGAACAATATGGGACAGCAAGAGAGTGAGTGTAGTAGAGAGAGTAAGAGAAAAGAAAGAAGAAAAAAAAAAGGAGAGAAAGACAAAAATTTGCAAAGAGTAGGAAAAAAATTAAAGAGGAGCAAAAAGAAAAGAGGAAAAATAAACAAACCAATAATACTAATTTTAGAAATGAAAAATAAAAATAAAAATGAAGGGCCTCTTTCAGGGTATGTCTCTGTTGTCACAATAGACAACGTGGGTAGCAGTGTACAGATATAAGTCAATGAGTTTCATCAAGCCAGTCACAGACCCATGAGATTCGGGCAGATTTCTGGCTGGGAGTCCCAAGTTGAGCTCCTTGCCCTTCTGTAGGGTTGTACTCTGCAGGGTTGTACTGCAGGTTCCAGCTCCCCTTCCCCTGAAGATTGTCCCGATTCCCATGGGAGGTGATGATCGCTCCAACTTACCCAGCACAGTGGTCTGGTGGTCCAGTGTCCTCTGTGTCTTTGTAGTGTGGAAACAGATGTCAGTACAGCCAAGAAGCCAGAGGAGCAGGGTGGGGGGTGATCTAGTGGATTGCTACCTGGGCATGGGCTGGCTTGGTGTGTTCCGCCCAGGCGGGGCCCCTCCAACTGCATCTGGAGAGGTGCCTGTCTGAAGGGGGCTCTTTTGTTCTATTTTTTAACAATCACACAGAATGAAAGAATGTCTTAACAAATCCTACATTTTATTTTAAAAAATCTTTTTTTTCAAGATACATCATGTAAAGGTAAATCCTACATTTTAATGTTAAGAAGTCCATAGTTAATAATTTGAGTTATACATTCAAACTATATCAAATATATTTTGATTTGATATATATATAGAGAGAGATTTGATATATATACACATATATATACATATATATGTGTGTGTGTATATATATGTAGTATGGATTTTTGATGACCTGAGTTCAATAATGCAAAGAAAAGGAATTCATGGTTGAATGAATTGGTGGTTTATGAGATAAGTGAATAGAAATGGACTTTTTAGTTTCATTTTGTGTTCCCCATTGACAGTTCCATCTGCCTAAAATCCTACCTCCTCACATCTTATAAATATAACTCACCCTTCTCTCCTCTGAGTGCTGGACAGAGCATTTTCCTTATTTTCTCTTCTGGCAAATACATCCCTTTCCTTATTCTGTAGCTGCTGTGCACTTATTTCATCTCCCTTACTATATTATAGGCCATGCAAAAACAAAACCTGCAGCTATTTCATTTTGCTGCTCCCTCTTTCTCTCATGTGTACCAAGATGTGATGAATTAATGGATGGATGCAGGCTTAGTGAGGTGATGTCCTTCATTTGTTGGCTTTCTGTTGCTTTCATAATAGCAAATGACACTTTCCACTTTCCTTACTTTTCTCTAGCTAGTGAAGCTGAGAGAATGAAAAGATGCCATTTCAACATAATGGTTTGACCAATGCTGCTAAAGAGGGCACCAATTAATTCTAATCATAGTGGAAGCTTTTAGGATGTTGACTCTTCTTTATTAAGATTATAACCAACAACTTATTCCACACAAATCTCTACTCAGCTGTCAGATGCCTGAAAATTCTAATCAACATCCACCTGGGTTAGATTCAAACTTATCAATCCCTTGAGTTATCATGTCCACAAGAAAAGAATTATTTATTTTCTTCCTAATTCAGACATTTATGTTTGCTTTCAATAACCCTTCAGTGGCACCATTGAGAATTGAAATTTCACATTAAATTTTCACTTTGCTCTTACACTTATGGTGTTTTTTAAAGGCATATAATGTATACTGTCATCTACAGAGAGTATTTGAATAGGGAGAAAATAATATTTTTCATTGTCCTATATGTAATAGGCACATTTCATGGTTGAATAGATATGACAGTATCAAACTAAGTATTTTAAAGTTCTGAGTATTTTAAAGTATTTTAAACTTTTCACAATGAAATACAATCTCTTTAGGGTCACACTTTCAGTAATTGTTGTAAATAAAATTGACTAGAATGGATAGTGTGATGGTCAAAGTAACACTGAAATATTTGACACTTACTGAAACTAGAATGGATCAAAAATCAATTTTAACTTCTGATTTCATTGTACTATAAATTTTGAAAATTTTATACATCATTATTAAAAATGTCTATATTATTTTGTACATTCACAATATATTTAAGGGTTTTCTTAAAAGATTGCTTTTCCATACACCTGCATTTTATGTTTACTTATAGGAAATTTATTTAAGACATAGACAATACCCATACTGACCTTTTCATTGGAACAACATATCTAACATCTCTCTGCATCTATGTGGAGTCATATCTATCATTATATACTATCAGAAAGTAGATGCAATCCATAAAGGAGATTAGCAGGACTATGGAAAATGGAAAGCTTAGAGAAAACAAATTTCAGAAGACAGTCTGTGTTACCTTGCATTACTCTAACAAAATAACTGAGACAAGCTTATTTTGGATCACAGTTTTGGAGATTTACATCCTTGATAAGTTGGTCCTGTTGCTTTAGGGCTTGTGATGAGGCAGAACACCACTGGTGACTTGGAGGGTGGGAGAAGTTACTCATCTCATGGTAGTCAGAAGCAAAGAGACTTAACTTTCTCCTATGAGGCACCACTTCCTAAAGATTCAACCTTTTCATAGCAGTGCCATGGAGTGGGGACTAAACTTTCAATATCTGAGCTTTTAAAAAAATTAATTATATTGGTATATTTAATGTATACAATATAATGACACTCATCATTGGAAATTTGCATCTTTACATAATCTCTCTTGGTTCATATTTTTTCCCCATTCCCCAGCTTTTGGGGGACATTCAAATCCAAACTATAGCACAGCCCTTATGGAAAGTTGAAAATGAATTGCTACGGGAATGAAGAGAATATGATGCATATATATATGTGTATATATATATATATACATATATATATATAAAATATATATTCAGATTTATATAATATATATATTCAGATAGATTATAGGAATGGAAGAGAGAGTTAACCTCAAGCAAATTTGTGATTTTAGTACATATGGAGGTGATACTACAAATCAATGTGAAAAATAAATCTCTAAATGAATATTTTTGAGACAATGTCACTATGAAGATTAAAACAAATGAATAAAACCAAAATTGACCAAGAGGAGAGGGAGCATTCAACCCCCTCCCTGTCTCTTTACTGAAAACAGTGACAGAATAAGTATAGATTAACTCCAAAAACAAAATCATAAAACCATAAAAAAAGAACATAAGGGGCTTTCAATCCTCAGTCCAGGGTGACAAAATAATGGAATAAAATTCAGATAATAGAATGAAATTAAAAAGCACACAACTACATATTAATTCAAATCTCAATAAGATCAAAAGGGAAGACAAAATGCAAAAACAAAAACAACAAAAATAAAGTTTAAAAGATATTCATGAACAAGTTTATAAGGCTATCATTTCTTGCATCAAGAGGCTTAGACAATAAGGATAACACAGAATTTGCTAAAAGTATCAATAGGCAATTCAAAAATGAAAATGGCACATAATTTCACAACAAGATGTAGAAACTCATGTGAAAGTAGTTTAATGAAATGTTTATTGCCACCAATTTCTTTTGAGGGAAAGTGAAATGTTATGTGAAACTTTGTATTTTTAAAATATTGACCAAATTTTATAAAATTGTATAATACTAAAAAATTTAAAAAGCATATTATGCATATTTTGCCAAAACAAGAAAGTGTTAAAGTATCCAATAGTCAGATATTCCTGTTTGTGCATCAGATTAGAAAACTAATGAGAAGCAGGAAGATGAGGAAGGGCAAAAGGAGGACAAGAAGGATGGTAGAAGGGTGATTCTCAGTATAAATTTACATGTAACTATATATTATATAAATTTATATGTAATTATGTCAGTATAAATTTATATGTAATTTTGAGAAAGTATTTAGCAGTATCTACCAAAATTTAAAATGTATAATTTTTGACAAAATATTCATGTTTTATGGGTCTATACCATAGAAATAATCACACAGTTATACAAATGCATATGTAAATTATCATGCAGCTGTAGACAGCTAGATAAATATATAGATATATACTCATACCAAAATTTTTATAATAGTGAAAACCTGAAAATACTATAAATGTAAAATAGAAGATCATGAATAAAACAGGATAATCTTATAGTAGAATACTAAGAGAATTGATTAATTTTAAACATAACTTCTTATATATTAAAAAATTTTAGAGATAACCATAAAAAATAGCAAAAGAACTGTAATTTCCAAAATGGTAGAAAGACAATTTTCAAAAATATCATTCCACAAAAGGCAAGAAAAGGAATAATGTTTGTCAGTTAAAAACACAATATAGTATTGCAAAAATATATTCAATGATATCAATAATTCTAAAAATATTAACAATTAAAATGGACATATACAAATATTTTTCTTGTTTTAAATATGTCTTATTTTAAGACAATCAAGCACTGTACAATTTGAGAGTAATTATGCTGCAATACAAATTACTCAGCTAAAAGAACAACTATACATTTACCATCAAACCATGTGTCATTTGGCCTCGCTTATCACTTTTCAGAACCTTTTTCTTCCTCAGTTGTACACTAGGGATAATATGTACTTCACAGGTATCAGGAACAATTATTTACAGAGAATTAACTATGGTTGGCACCGTACCACATCCTTATAGATAAAAAATAGATTTTTAATATTACAACTAAAACTAGTGGTGGTAATATGAATGCAGCCCAAATTAATTACTTAACTAACAGAACTTCCCAATTAACAGATTGTATCCTTAGTTACTTTCTGGGCATAACATGCATTTTCAAATACTGTCTTCATCTTTACAGTAAAAAGAAAGGTTAGTACTATATGAGCAAATATAAGATGTATTTTCTGTAGCAATTAGGCTGAGAAGATTCTTTTCTATTGGTATCATTTCTTGAAAATAATTAAGGTGATAAAACACCCATTTGGATGCACTAGTAATAAGTTGGGAGAATTAGATATATAGTTGAGCTGGGGTTAGGGGGTTTTATCTCATTCCGTGTATATTATAGTACCTAGCATATTTTTGATACCAAATGAATATTAATAATGAAAGCAGTGATAACTCCAATTTAGTTTTCTATGTAGAATACAGATGTAGCAGAAATTTCTGCTGAACTTTTTCTCCTAATGCAAATTTTGAGTATTATTCCCAATTTATTCTTGCTATTGACTAAATCTGTATTCTTCAGCAAATTATTTAATATCTTTTATCTATGATTCCATCTATAAAATGGGGATAATAATATACACCTATTTAATTATTCAGTTCTCCAGAATGCTGAGACATTTAATTCCAGTTAATTATTTGAAAGGTTTTTCAAGTTCAGTGTATTAGGTATTAAATGTATTTATATGATTTTGTGCAACATGACCTACTAATTATACATGGAACTTTACTGAACATAGATAATAAAAGTACAATGAATTCAAGATATCTATAGAACAGTGGGACAGTAGCAAGAGAGGTGTAAGTTGATTAACATAGTAGAGAGAACATGCAGAGCCATTGAGTGTAAATATGAAAAATTCTCTCAAAATTATTATCTTCTCCTTGATATTTAGTTTCAGAATAACTGAAATAAAAATGCTTTGTTTTAAAATGTAGACATTATATGTTCATTGATTTTCATAATTTAAATGTATTAGAGTACTAGTTATAATTATTGTCCTGAGCTACAAAACAAGGGAGAAGAATCATGTGACATATTTCTTATACTCATCCAAATAGGAAGCATTATGTGCTCTTTGGCTTTGTGTTTCCAGTGAAGTGGATTCTGTCTTGAGAGCCATAACACTAAGAAAACAGATAATGGAGCACCAGGACAGAAGGAACCCAGGTTCCTAGCATGGTAGTAATTAACATGAGCAGGACTTGGCATGTAAGGGGCCTTGTTCAAAATAAAATATGGGACATCCTTGCTAAAAAACCAGAACAAAACAGTTGTCATATAGCAAAATGTGTCTTTGTTTATTTGTAGTTAGACTGTTTTTTTTGTTTGTTTTTTTTTGGTACCGGGGATTGAACTCTGGTCCTTGAGCTTGCACAGCAGGCAGTGAAACCACTGAGCTAAATCTCGAGCCCCAGTTAGACTATTTTGATGGTTTTTATTTACTATTTAATGTCATTCTAAGAAAATAATTTTAAATTATTAGTGTGAAATTTATTATTTAATTTTGTATTCTTTACAATACCTGTTTTAAATAAAAATACAAGAGAATTTAACTCATATGGTAATTACTAAAATTACACAAATTATGTTTTATATTTAATCCATTGTTTCCAAGATTGGAAATGTTGAACCAAACTAATGAAACTTGGCTTAGTCTCCTTCTTCATCACTGAGACACAATACTCACAATTTAAGGAAAGAGAGGTTTGTTTTGGCTCATGTTTCAGTTCATAGTCACCTGGGTCCAATTCAGGACAGCATGGAAGTGGGGCAAAGTGGAGGAGAGAAAGCATCTCCTAGCCTGGTGGACAGGAGGCAGAGAAAGTCAGAGAGAGTCAAGGGCAGAGACAGAAAGGGAAATAAACCCTTCCAGGTCACATCTCTAGTGACCCACCTCTTCCAACAAGGCCCCACCTCCTAACAGCAAATCAGTTATGATGTCCCCATATTTCAATGAGTTTCCAAATAGATGATGCTTTGGGGTCATTTTAGATCTGAACCATAACACAACACTTTTACTTCGCTTTTTAATAAGTTCATATTCTACTGGCACTGGCTTACAGATGGATAAGTGAGGACAGAAAGGAAGAGAAACTCCACATTACCATGACCTGCCTCTTCCTTTGTCTGTCCTTATCACTGGGAGAGGTGGGATAATAGGTAAGGAACATGAGTAGGATAGAATACTATAAGGCTGCTTGGTAGTTTGCACTTCTTAGAATGTCATTGACTTTCTTTCTGCATTGGAAGCAAGTTTTTGTTTGAATAGAAAGTACAAGCTCTCTTGGTCTGTCAGTACCCTGCACTTACTCAGTGCTAGAGATGGCACACTTACATTGTACTTGCATTGACTTTCATTAACTCAAACTTATGATGGCTCTACATGGATTCTGTGCTAATTAAGTATTCATGAAGGTTATATTCAAATAGAGTGGCAAAGAATGGCAGTGTATATAGATACACTTTCACCTACCAAACAGGAATGGAAAGATAAAATGATTAAGGATTTCATCATGTCTCCTGCATAGTGTTAAACCGAATGGGCCCTTGTGTGCCTGTTCAGGTCTTGTACCCACGAATCTCACGGTCCCTGACCCTGGTCTGCTTTATGGTCTTGTTAGTTTCAGATTCATGTTTCCAGTCTGCTGTTTGAGGTCTTCTGTCAAACTTCAGCTAAAAGTTTTCAGTTAGGCAAAACACCTACTACCTCAGAGTCAAATGTGTTAAATACGCTATAATAGTTGTGATCATTAATAGTAGCAGTAATATTATATAACACTTTCTCATGAAAGGCTATAGTTGTTGTGTTGTTGGTATTATAAGTATATACTAATCATGTGTCATAATTTCATAGGCACAAATGCACTTTGTGAAAATGGTTAGGTTGATTCTAGAAAAATACAATTCAAGATATTTGTATTCTGTTTTGTGATTTAGCCTAAATCTCAAAGTAAACATGAAATCAGTTTCTCTAAATTCTTGTGACAGAGAAAAAACTTTAACAATAAAATATTTTTACTGTTTTATTCTCATCAATTTGACCAAATTACCTTATGTAGATTAAGATTCAGAAAGAGAATTAAGTGAGAGAATGAGAGAAATAAGTGATTGGTTACAGATGAAAGAGCAGAAATGCTTACAAGAGAGAAGAGATTTAATCCAAAAGGTATGGGACAATTTCTCACACTATATAAGAAATGTTAATAAGTTACACATTTCTATATTTGTCTGAGTTCTTCAAGAGCAGAAAATGAGAATTATATTTCCCACCGGTACTCACTGTGTTTTGCATCCTGTTGGCTCTCTACTTGTTTGTTTTAGTCTTTCCATAGGAAAAGGCAAGACAAGATCAGGTAAAAATGAAGAGAATTGAGAACATACTGACACCCTCAAATAGCTGTCAAGGATTTAGAGGCCATGTCTTAAATGGTTTGGACATCTGGTGAAGTAACACAAAAATAGAAACCCCAGTAGGATTTTTTTAAACTGAAGTAGAAAGCAAGAGATGTAGAAGCAGCTCTTGAAATCCCTGTAGAAACATAATAAAGAAAAGACTTTAAATAGAAACCTTGAACAGAAAACTTCACACACTAAAGGGGTTTAAAAAAGGTGGAAGGAGTTGGGTGTCTCTGATTATACAATGCAAGTCTTTATTCTATAAAGATATAGGAATTACAAGATTCATGAGAATAAGCACCCACTTGCAAATTTATGCAGTAAAACCCTGTCCACTTAGAAATTATTTCCTACCTCTCTGCCAGTATTTTTACATATGTCTATGGGTAACATTGTATGCTTAAGTAATTCTGCAACTCTATTCTGGAGGCATTTCAGAAATTAAGATTTTTGGTGAAAAAATATCATCAGAAATATAAGTAATATATGTCAAAAGTAATACTGCATTACCTAAGTATCAATTAACTCACAAAAGTCTCAATGATGTCTGAGCAAGTCCTCAAAGCAATAACTTTGGCAGGGTAAACATAAAGGTGAATTCTTTTAATGTTTAGTTTAATCCACTTTTCTGTTAAGCGTTAATTTGATAGTTCTTCAATGTTTTAAAAGATGTAGATGCTATATTTTAAAGTACCAAGGTTATGTTAGAATTTAATTGATCATGAACCATGATGTTAGTAACTCATGGATGAGAATTTGCAAAGACATTTTGTTGGTTTCCTTATCTCTGCATAAAGAAATGTGAAAATTAAAGAAAAAATAAAATGAACACTTGAGTTGTCTGAAAACTTGATGCATGCCAAAAAAGTCTGAAAATCACTGACTCAGGTAGAACATGCCTACCAATTTGTCTTTAACTTTAGAATTTTTTAATTTGTATTTGTCTCATTTTTGCTATCTTTGTCTGCCCAGTAACTCCCCACAGTGAGATGAGACATGTGACATCTGGTGAGGAAGGTTGAACAGGGATCAGTGAAATGAAGAGAGTACATTTTGAGGTTTTCTCCTGTGATGACACTCTCATGTATAAGTGGCCTCATGTTCTGTTTGCACAGGGGTTTTGATGATTGTACCTTCCAACATACAATATATTTTATGTGCTGTTTTGGATCTTAAATGTCCACTAGAGGCCCTTATGCTAAAAGCTTGATTGCTGGCCTGTGGCACTATCAGGAGTGAGTAGAACCTTTAGGAAGAGGGCCTAGCAGGAGAAAGTTCCATCATTAGGGGTACGTTCTTGAAGGAGATATTGGGAACTGAGCCTTACCTCCATTTTCTTTTTGGTTTCCTGGCCACCATGTTATTAAGTTTCATTCTGTCATATATTCCTCACAATGATGTTGTGTCTTAGAGAGCAATGACAGAAGGTAGAATATGTATCTTTTAGATAGTTTGAGCTGCTATAACAAATTATCATAAACTCACTAGTTCAAACAACAAGCATTTATTTCTCACAGTTGTGGAGGTTGGGAAGTCAACATTCAAAGTGTCTACAGATCTAGTGTTTGCTAAGTGTCCTCTGCAGGTTTGCAGATGTCATTTGCTTTCTGTAGGTTCTCATGGCAGAAAATAGAGAACAATCATTTCTCTCATGTCTTAACCCCAATACAAAGACCAGACAAGATACTAAAAAAGAAAAATATACAAGTCAATATTCCTAATGAACTAGGCCGGGGATTTAGCTCAGTGGTTCTGGCTCCTGCCCTGCAAGTGCAAGGACCCGATTTCGATCCCTGGTACCAAAAAAATGTGTATATATTCCTAATGAACATAGATGAAATGTCCTCATCAAAATAAATGTAAACCAGATTAGCATAGCATTGAAATGATTATATTCTGTGATCAAGAAGAATTAAATAATTAGAATGCAAAGATGGTTTGGCATATGCAATCAATAAAGGTGATAGATTACATTAACAGAATGAAGAAAAAAAATCGTATCATTACTATCAGTGCAGAAAAAGCATTTGTTAAAATTCAGTATTCTTTCATGATAGAAAGAAATTACCAACTGATTATATAGAGAAATAAGATATCTCAACACACAAAAAAATCAGATATAATAAGGTCACAGCTAATACAATACTCAACAATGAAAACTTGAAATATTTCCTCTAAGATAAAGAAGGAAAACAAGAGGCTCATGCTCACCATTTTTATTCACCATAATACTACAAGTTCAAGTCAGAGAAATTAGGTAAGAAAAAGTAAATAAAAGGCATCTAAGTTGGACTGAAATAAGTAAAATTATTTGTATTTTGCAGATGATGTGACCTAGGAAAACCAGGAAGTCTACCTCAAAAAATGTTAGAAATGATAAATGAATTCAATAAAGTTTCAGGGTATAAAATGAAGATGGAAAAATTAGTTATATTTCTCTTCTTTCTAAAATCATAGTTATTTTTAATTAATATATTAAAAACATGAAAATATACATATTAGTGGGGTATTATCTGATGTTTCAGTACACATCTACGTTGTGTAATGTATAAATAGGTTAAATAAATCAACCTGCTCAAGCAGTTATCATTCTTTTATATAGGAATATTCCCTCATTCAATTTTTTGAAAAAAATTTGTTGGCTTTTAAACATTCAATTCCTTTATGTCTTTTTATTTGAGAGTTAATCCATTTATGACAATGACCCACTAATCTTTGGGCTCCTTAAAAGGGCACTTACCTCATTCATTAAGAACCTGATGAACTGATTACATCTCAAAGGCTCCTCCTCCAAAAAGCATTAGGCTTGAAAATACTTTGGGGGACACAAATATTCAGTCTATAGCAAAGTATAAGCCATTTACATGGGAAACATTCCTTTAAGATCTTGGATATTGGAGGTCATATCTAATTAACATATTACTTAATATTTAGTACTATAACAATTTTTTCATGTCCAAACACAAAGAAAAAAGAAAAAAAAAAAGAAGGAAACTTATTATTTTAAATAAGTCTTTGGAAATTTTAAAAGTAATCATTCAGTATTTGAATCTCTAGTTGGGAAGGAAGGAAAGAGCAAATATTTGCCATTAATTTTTTTTCTAGAATGAATTTAACACACATTCTTTGAATGTTTGTTATGTGCAAAGATTTCTGCTGAGTACTGTGGCAAGGTAGATTGTAAATAATGCTCGTTCTCTGAAGGAGTTTATCAATTGGAAGAAAACGGGTTATAAAAATCCAACATATAATAAAAAAGTTCATGAAAACATATAATTTAAGATGTAGTGAGTTCAGGGGATGAGACAACTATTGAAATTTCAAATTTTGAAACTTTAGTGCTTCCCCCAAAACAGAAAGCTGGCTTTCATTGTACTGGATGGGTACCTATACTTTCCCTGTGATGTTAAAGGTAGATCAAAGACAAGGCTTTTGTAATGGAAAGTGAATTGATTACAAAAAGACTGTGTGCGCTGTTTCAATTTAAATCCCCTTGTACAAGAAATTGTCACTATCTTATTATGCCTTTATTCTGTGAAAACCATTGTCCTGGAAAATATAAGCATTTTAAATACACACAAGACCCAGTCCTTGCTCTCAAACAGTATTTTCTCTTGACATACGCTTTGATTTGAATAAAATACTGTATTTCAATTTTTAAAGTCTTAATGTTATCTAAGAATATACTCTATTAAAACAAAATGCGTTATAGAAGGATAGAAGCCAAGCTGTAAAGAGAAATATGGTTTTGGTCATCCAAAACTTCCTAATAAATAATGTGAATTTAGGCTTAATGTTAGACTGCAAATGAAGAATAAGAAAGATCCAACCTTGAGAAACTGTAGGTTTTCTTAAGGTTTTATTTTTCCCATCTAGTTTCTTAACAGAAGACTGTATAATACTTCTGTCTCCATAGCCCTGCAATATTAAAGCTGTATTATTAAAGCTCAGACTTTCTATCAAGAATTGACTATGAGGAAATTAGAAACAGGTGGAATTAAAGCCATCTCCCTTAGAGATCACATTGCTGACATTCACTGAGTTTGAATGTAATTACAAAGCACTTTGTGACTACACAGAAAAGCAACAACAGCCACAAAACTTTGTTCCCCTGGGAGAAAACTGACTTGTAAAAGAGAAAAATATATAGGGATCATTAGTTTATCCAAATATTTTCCCCTAGCAAATTTGCCAACACTGTTGAATACAATCCCTTTCATTTTTGAAATAACGATTCAAATGACAGAGATATAACAGAGCATTTAAATTTTTAGTAATTATTTTGCAGTAATTATATAGTTATTTATTAAATTATATCATTCAACTAATTTTTGTTATGCAAATTTATCAAATACATTCAAATGATTGATCTGAACATTTGTTCTTTTTTTTAACTTAATTTTGATATTTGCTGAACTCGAAAATATGCGAGGATTTATTTTGTCACTATTATACAAAATATGATTTTTTTCTGCTTCTTAGCTGCAAAAATAAAAAATAATTTCAAAGTTGTTTAATTAACCAGCCCTGACACTCAGACTAGAGAGTCCCTTCCTGACACCTGATAGGATACATTTCATTGCTGGTGCCCTCTTACACATGAGTTAAGGCTTCTGGATACTTTAAACTGTTTATTTGTTTGCCCTTTTATTTCATTCACTCAAATCAGTGAGAAATTGAATATATTATTCGTGGTTATCTTTCTGGTTTATGATAATTCTCTCCAGCTTACCAGTAAATCATATTCCTTTTTAGTAATTTGTGATAAATAGCAAAATTGCCAGGAATCCTATCCAAAACTAAGACCAAAAAGACTTTATAGTAGAGTGGAAGGGAAATCTCCACCAGAGCAGAGGAAATGGGTGGATCACAATGATTAGATAAGAAGGAGCCCATTTTCATATTGAGCACACACATCAACCAAATATCCTAGTCGTTTTCTTTTTTGTACTTAAGTCAATATGACTACTTCTCAAGAAGTACGATTATATTTTTGGATTACCAATTCATATTCTCTTGTATACTTTAAAACTTCTATAAATATTTATATCTATGACAATGTAAATGCTATGTAGATAGTTTTTATATTGTGCTATTTAGTGAACAATGACCAGAAAAAAGTCTGTGCATGTTAATACACGTACAAATCTTTTTTGAATGTTTTTTCTCAGGGATTTGTTGAAACCATAGATGTAAAACCCATGGATCTGAAGGGCCACATGCACACACAAATTTATATGCATATGTATGTGTGTTCAGTGTATATTAAGTAAATACAGTGGTGCCTCGGTTCATGAATTTAATTTTTTCCATGATTGTGGTAGCAAACCGAATTGGATGAGAACAGAATCAAATTCCCCATGGAGAAAATTGAACCTAACCATTAAATTTGATTCGGTTCTCATCCAACTAAGATTGAGACCAGAATAGGGAAAGAATTAAGTTTGTGAATTGAAGTGCCACTTTATACAAGCATGTGTTCATACATCACATACATACAACAGAAGTTATATATAATTCACAAAGCCTATATTATTTAATAATTATAAAAACACATATATACAAAACACACAGAGTACCATGAAGGTGTACTCCTGTTTCTGATTTCAATCTAATACTAAAACAAGATTTGTTTCAGACTCCCAGCTTTCCAACTTTCTGTGATTCGTAACTTCTTTCTCCAACTATAAAAATCCTGACTTCCAGTATCTACAATTGATTTACTAAATTTTCAAATCTAGAAATTGCATAGCTTCAGAATTGTTAGAGCATTCCCTGGTGGAAAACAATTTGTGAATGAGATTACAACTTGTCTTTATGTTTATTCCTCTCGTGTATTTTCCATTAGCTTTCATTTTTTTATTGTTATCTTCATTCTTTTGGTTCCCTGCTTTTGGTTTCTACTTGCTAAATTTTCATTTTAGTGTATTCATCATGAAATACTATTCATTACTGAGATAATTTTGTCATTTTCTCCATTTCCTTTTCAGTTCATAGTTTTTGATTTTCTGACTTAACATGTTTTTGCTATATTCTCAACTGAGCATATGTAATTCTGTTTGGAGTAAACACAGTTTTCTGCTGCTTCAAGATTTTTTATTTGGAGGAAATTTCTTAGTTAATTTATATGAAAATTAATTTACTTGGTTTCTGACACAGATATGTATGGATTTTATTTTCTTCTTGTTCATTTTTGTCATGCAGGTCAAAAATTTCTATCCTAATTATATCTTTTTTTTCCTATCAATCCAGTAATTTTAGAGGGTTGGCTTGTTTTGCAGTAGGGTTCATGTAGTATTTTTGGTTCCCTTTGGTTTGTCAAGATCCTAAAACTTTCCCTCATTTTTTTCTTTTCTTTTGCCACCCAATTGCTTAGGGAGCCTTTTTTTCCTTCTTTTCCCCCTTTTTCTTTTTTCAAAAGCTGTACATTTGAATTAAATTCTGCCCTTTTAAAATCATCTTGGTGCCATAAGACATAATTAAATTTGTGATGTTGTTTAAGAGCTAATAATAAGCGAAGATACCAAGTTTGGGATTGGAATGGGTCATAGATTCAGCTAATACAGGGTAGGAAAAGATGGGCTTCTGCATTTACATACACTTGAGTCATAATCAGATTTTAGTTACTAGCCGTGTAGCTTGGAATAAAAAGCTAACATTGTGTAGTCTCATTATGTTTACTCATACAATGCCATTAATAATGACTACCTAAAATTTGATAATGATATATAAGTGACATATATAACACCATTAAGTTCTTAGATCATGCTTTATATTTAGTAAATGATGACTTTCATTATCATTATAAGTGGGTGAACAGAAAAATGTGTAGCAGTTAACTTATTGCAATATAATGTATATACTAACTATATTTTTAAAAAGCATACTATTTTTTATGGATCTGCTACCTAAATTGACATTTTTAGTATCTTTCTTATAGATTAGGTATGGATTATTGTGATCATGGCTCTCACTATCTGATGTTAGTGGAGTACATTTTCCCACTGAAAAATCCCAAGTAGAAATAGACAAATAACTCAGGATAAAGTGAGATTTAGATCATATGAGCTCTGAAAGTGAACAGGGTATCCACAGATTTTTGCATCTGAAGCAGAAGGCCCATAAGATTCGCAAGGATTTTCACCTATTATTTAAATTCTACCACAATATCTAGTGCTAATACAAAGATGGGGTGGGTGGAGCCACTTGTTCATATTTTATTGATGAAGCAAAGTATGAAGAGTGACTTACAACATGGTCACAAGGACATGTTCATGAAAATCTGAATTTCCAGAATTTTTATTGTACCACACTCTGTCCTCTCTGTGCTGCCAATTTTCAATAATCTTGAATAGAGGGAATCAATACCTTCAGAAGACCCAGGTAAGCTTTCTTAATAATGTATGTTTCTAATACAAACAATATATGCATAAGTGAAACAGAATTAAAAGAGATCAGGCAGAAACAACTGAAATTAAAAAGTCTCAATTCACACATAATTGACATTCTCTATACCTGTAACTCAGAGGTAAATTATTGATCTTTTTTGTATCTTTTCAGATGCTACTCATTCATATGCTGGACCATATATGCATATAGATACTATATAAATATTTCTACAATATGCAGCACATTATACATGCTATTCTGTCTTTTTTGTTTATCTTAGGTAATATATCTTCAAAATCTTTTATTAAGAGGACATATAGGGCATTATGCTTTCAAATCTCATAGTAGTCTCTGTATAAGTTTAACAAGATTTACTTGGGATAGGCTATTTTCAGTTATCCCCCTGCCCCAAGTTCCATTTATTGAATGCTACTGGTTTAAATAAGTTAGATGAACACTTCTTAATGAGATTTAAATTTATTTCTATAATTCTAAGGTGTAAGAATTATATTATAATTGTATTATAATTATAAGACAAAGGTAGAAAATAGAAGTGTGAATTTTGTAGATAATGCAGATTTTTAACTGATGTAGATTTGCAAATAAAACATAAACTGAAATATATTTTCATCTTTTAGTTCTTGCACAGTAGAAAGAACAGAAAAAAATTTCAATATATTGATGCCTTTGTTCTAACAGGCTTTCCACTCCATCATTTGTTAGAAGTGAAATGATTTCTTGAGTTGCAAGGAAAAACCCAAAGGCAACACCAGCATCTTTTTATATGATATCAAAAACAACCTGGAAATGGAAACTGTCACAGAGATTGTGTTAAAGAAAGGAAAGGGCAGGGTGAAAATCTGCCCAGAGTTTTGCTTAGAAATGTTAATATGTGTAGATTTGGACTATTTAGATAGATGGATATGACTGAAAAGTGTTGAATAGGTAAAACTGCACTGGGAGTAAAGTGACAATGCTTGGATCACAGGAAGAACAAAATAAACTATTATTCAGCGAGAAGAAAAAGGTCTCCTCTAATGCATCCAAGAGTTCCTCTCTTTATAGTTCCTTGGGTGGGAGAGCATTAGAGGACTAAAAATCTTGTCCAGATTATGTGCAATTTCACACCACCAGGCTGTTCATAGAGCTGCACTCAGATGGGATTTTACCTTCCATGTGAGCTTCATGTTGGCTTTTTAAAAAAATTGCTTTAGCTTTAATCTATCAGTTCTCATAACCTAGTGGTCTTCAAGTCAAGGCTGAAAGTTCTAGAAATACACAGCCCCTTTGACAACCATCAAATACCTACCCAGCAACAACATTAACACACTTCAAGTAGCACACTTTGCCTTTATAATATATTCTTTCTTTATTTGGAAACACCGTGACTCTGTTTATGAATATTAGACATATCTTCTTTCCAGATATCACTCAGTGACTTGGATCAGCATTTACTTCACTAAATGCATTTACTTCACTAAATGCATTTACTTTACTGGAAAGTATTATAAAGCTACAATGGTGTACATGTAATTAACTATCAAGTAACTTGAATACTGGCAAGAATTTCAAAGTAATCTAATTTTGTATCTTGGACCTGCTATTTATTTTATAATGTGAACTATTAAAAGTCATGAATTTTTCAAATAATTATTGCTGATCATTGAATTATCTTGACAACTTTAGGTTGATTTATTTTGTATGTTTGCAAAAATTTGTTGTCTTAAATTATACCATTTTTATTCAAACTAGAAATTTGCCCTATTTTGATGTGCATATTAATTAAAACAGTCTTTCTGTAAATAGCACTTTAAAAATAATAAATAAAATCTTTTAGCCATATTGTGGTTATCTTATTAGAAACTTTGCTAGGGCTCTACTACTTTTAAATTTCCCAGGCATGCCAAATCCTCTCACTCCGGGCTGGCCTTGATCCACTGTCATTCAAAAGGAATGAAAAGAAACAAAGAAAATATATTAGAATGATTGAAAAATTAAAAATCCAACCAGTTCAGATTAGACATAATTATTGACAAATAACTTTGAGTATTTTTAAATTCAAGATGTAAAAATTCCACTAAACAAGGATTCATTGTTTTATGCTTTTCAGACATACAATGTGCTGGTTGTGGGGATGTCAAATAAAGGATGCTTTAATACAGGCAAAATAGAAAATGTGGATAAATTGTGAAAAAAATGAATCTGTCTGTACATGTTTCCATTCTGGCCAAACCTGTAATATAGGACAGTGTTGGTCCTGCAGGTGCAGTTTAAGGGTGTCATTAGGAAAATGGATTTTTCCAACAGGGCTTCCCAAAGAAACAATGGATTTGCTGTTATCATGATCATCTTCATCCCTTTGAGGGGGCTTTTTGACAAAGGCTTCTTCTCAAAAAGTCTCAGAGGTCTCTAAATCAGTTCTCTTTTGCCGTGCTCCATAGCCTTCTGCCTCTCTACTTCCTGGCCTCTTCCCAGATGATTCTACCATCTTTTCAGAGCAGCCTTGCCTTTCAGTTGTATCATTTGTGTGGATTGACTATCCTGCTAGCTTCTGAACTATGCCCTTATTCCTTTGCTATTTTTACCAAGTCTCAGTAAGGAAATGGCTAGAGCAAACTAACTGAAAAATGGCTTTTTAAAAATTCCCAATCCGTAAAACCTGTTATCCTGAAACATTGTTTTGGAAACTATTATTTACTCATGTGAGATTAACAGTTAACATTTTTGTTCTACTCACTTGTTTCTAGTGTAGCACTTCTCACATGGTCAAAAAATGATTTTTATACTCACCTTTATTCTGTTAACATGTAACGTTAAAGGCAATCACTTGTTCCTTTTCTTTCTTTTTTTCTTTTTAGAAAAATCCTTGGCCTTAAGATGGGCTACATTAATGTAATTGTTTCAATTTACAGTTTATCAAATCAGCAAAAGCAAGCTTTAAATCAGTGTCACTTTTAAGCCTTAAAATAAGTTGTTCTCTGAATTTGGGCAGCTTATTTCTGGCAGTTTGCAGATGGACAGCCTCATGGCATGACTGAATGTATGCATTAGAACATAATTAGCTACATATAAAGATAGGTTTAGCTCTTTCTAAATGGGTTAATCAGTTCTCACTGAATTCAGGAAAATATAAAGGAAACTCAGTGCTCAGTGTCTTCTGATCCACTGGCTTAGACAGTAGGTAAGTTGTATAAATAATTATGTACCCTGATCAGAACAAGTTCTGTCATACTTAGCTTTCCTATTAAGTTATCAAATCACGTATATTGTCTGGTCATGTTCGGGGATATCTTTGTTCTGATTTCAGTCTGATTTTTATGTGAAATGAAAATCTTTACATTTGCAACATTAAGTTGACATCTTGTGTGGCGCACTGCTGCGGCAAGTTGGTTTGGAAGGGGCAGAGTTCATTTGTTCATTAGTAAGCAGAGTTTTAAGAATGCCTCCTTAAATAAATTATAAAATATAACAAGCAAGAAAAGTGGTCTGCGTGACTGTCTGGAGTTCTGGGTCCCAGCTGTCTGTGCCCTGGTCGTTGTGTTCGTTTTGTTCTATATGGAGTCTTGTGCCACTGTCCTTCAGGGTTCTGTTCCAGCTTTCCTTCGATTCCATCATCTCTGTAGGCGATCCCCTCTGGTCCTGTCCTATACCCCACCCACCTAGTCCTATATCTCATCTATATGTTGATGGTTTTTCTTAACACCTGGCTGATTTCTCCCCTGTGTCTCTCTTCATCTGGATGTGGAATAGATTTCTTAATAGTAAAATATTCCAAACCGAAATCTTATTTCTTACTTCAAATTTCCATGTGACTCCCTCTCTTCCTGGTCTTCTCAATTTTAGCAGAAGACATTTCTGTCTAACCATATCTCCCACAGAGATCTTAGGGACTATTCTCCCTTAGATAACTAAATTTATTTTTAAATTGATAAAACATAAAAGTTGCACATATTTATGAAGTACTAGGTATGTGATATATCATATAATGTTTAAATCAGGCTAAATATATCACCTCAAGCACTTATCACTGCTTTTGGTGAAAACATTCAAAATAATTTCCTCTGCTTTTTATGCATATAGTACATTATTGTTATCTATAATCACCCTAGCCTACAATAGCACACCAGAACTACTTACTCCTATCTACACATAATTTGTTACCCATTGATCAAACTTTACCCATCCCTCCTTGTTCTACACTCCCCAGTCTATGATACACACTGTTCTATTAATATCTACAAGGTTGATATTTAGATTCCACATATGAGTGAGATCATCCAGTAGTTGTTTTTCTGTGCTTGGTTTATTTCATCAACACAATGATCTCCAGGTCCACTCATATTGTTACAAATAACAGGATTTTATCCTTTTTGTGGCTAAGGATATTATATATAATATATATGTATATATGTTTCGTATTGCTTTATCCATTCATCAGTAGATGAACGTTTAGGGTGTGTCCAATTTGGGGGTTTTGTGGTGATTGTAGACAGTGCTGCAATAGATATGGGAGTGCAGATGTCCCTTCAAAATACTGATTTCATTTCTTATCAGTATATATTCGGTAGTGGGATTCCTGGATCATATGGTAGTTCTATTTTCAGTTCTTTGTGGAATCTCCATATTTGTCTCTATAATGACTCTGTTAATTTACATTCCCAACAACAGTGTGTGGATGTTCCCTTTTATCTGCATCCTAACCTGCACTTCTTATCATTAGTCTTTTTGATAGTAGCAGTTATTACTAGGAGGCATTCTTGTTAAAACAGTCCAATCAAGTAAAAATCCAATTGATGCTACCTCAACTAAATATACCAAATCTTTTTAGTTTTTCATCTTCATTGCCACTCACTCAATAGTCAAAACAACACATCCCTTTCCTGACTCACAGAAGTAACCTCCTAATTTGTCTTTTGTTTTTACTTACGCCTTCTAAACTTTTCTAAATGTCTGCAAAATCTTCTCATGCCCATTGTATTTTTTCACTTTCAAAATGTTATTATGGAAACTTTCAAATATATTTAAAAGTAAAGCAAATAGAACACTGAATCCCTATGTACTCACCCACCAGACTGAATAATTATACCTTCAAATGCCCTCCTCCCCAGACACATCCTTACCATGTGAATAGCAGACATCATATTACTTTAGCTGTGTGACTATGGTAGTACAAATTGTTGAAAGATAAATACTTTTTTTTTTTTTTGAGACAGATTTTCACTATGTAGTTCAGGCTGGCTTTGAACTATGTGGCCCAGGCTGGACTCAAACTCACAGCAACCTCACAGCAACCCTTCTGCCTCAGCCTCCTGAGTGCTGAGATTATAAGCATGCACCACCATGCCCGGGAAAGATTTATTTTTAACTCTCCTATCATACATAGCATGTACTTAGTGTTCAAATTTCCATGACTGTCGCAAAACTATTTCAGAAGTATATTTAGTACATATATTGATTTCTCAAGTCTCTTAAATTTATATAGTTCATCTTTTTTTTTTCTTTATCCTTCCAACTTATCTGTTGAAGATATTTGGCATTTGATCTGTACAGTATCGTTCATTTTGAATTTTTCTAACTGCATGCAATCTAGCATGATGTATTTTAACATTTTTTTGACTTAGGTTTTCTGAGTCTTAATAGTTACATTAAGGAAGAGATGAGGTTCATGCTCATAGTGTAGCAAGAATAGTTCATTGGCAATATTTACATATCCTAGTATGCTACATAATTGATAAAGTCACATAACCGATTATCATACTTTATGGAACTTTTAAACAGATACAGGGGTTAACATGTTGTTAGCCTGATGTATTTATAATAATATTCCCCATCCAAAATTCATTTAGTAGTTTTAGCTCTTGTTGATATTTTCAGTCTAAATCCATTATTATGTTAAAGGTTGTAAATTGGTTGTCTTCCAACTCTACATTCCTTTTTCATTTATTTCGTGGAATATGTCAATAGAAACTAAACTTTCTTCATGTAGCTATGGATACTGAGGTGAATTTGCACAGGAAATAGAAAATTTTTTCTCTTATTTGCACATTTTATAAGAATGGATTGGTTTCCTAGGATCCTTTAATATATCTACTATTTTAAAAACTGTGGCATAAACATAAAATCATAGATTTTCATAAAGTATTTTAAACATGTATCTATTGCAGTTATTATTATTTCCTTTGTTCAAATTATCCATTTTGGACAAGTTGAACTAATTCAAATTGGTTCCTGAGCTTTGGTTCACTTTTTCTATTGAGATCTTTGTTCTTCTTATACTTTTGTCCATGACCCGGAAGCAGCCACTTTTCTAATAACTCTGGTTCCTGTAAGTGGGAAATGATGATATTTGAAGATCTTAACTTAAATGCTAGAAATGCTCATGGCTTCTGTGTTAGTCTGTATTCTAGACATTCTTTCTTTTATAAAAATTAATTGTATTGGTACATTTTAGGTATACACTATAATGTCAATCTTCATTGGAAATTTGCACCTTTACATCTCTCTTGGTTCTTACTTTTTCCCTATTCCCTTGCCCTCCCTTCAACCCCTCCATCCCTCCCTATTTACAAAGACTTTCTTTACATTTTTTCATTTTCTCATATTAATTCCATTCCCTTTCCTTTCCCCTACCCCTTCCACTTCCCCTTCCCCTTTGCCCCTTTTCTTCCTATTTCATATTATCTATTATACCTTTTAGTCCTTATTTATACTTTCAGTTTCTTACACTAGAGAAACTATTTGATATTTACACATGTGTGTCCTATTTATTTCACTTAAGAAGATGGCTTCAATGTGTACCCATTTAGCTATAAATGTCTCTAATTTCTCATTTTTTTATGGCTGAGTAGAACTCCATTTTATTAAAAAAACACATTTTCCTTATCCAGTCTCCAGTTGATGGGTAACTGGGCTGCTTCCAAGCTTTAGCTATTACAAATTGTGCAGCTATGAACATGGATGTACATATATCATTGTGGTATGATTCTTTTAATTCTTTGGGGAAGATACCCAGCAGAGGAATAGCTAGGTTAAATGGGACTTCCTTCCAGTCCCAGTTCTTTGAGGTATCTCCATACTGATTTCCACAGTGGTTGCACCAGTCTACCCTCCCACCAACAATGGAGCAGTGTTCCTCTTTCCCTTCAGCCCTGCCAGCATTTGCTATTGGTTGATTTCATGACAGCAGCCATTCTTTCTGGGATGAGGTGGAATCTCAGCATTGTTTTCATTTGCATTTCTTCAATGATCAGTGATGTTGAACATTTTTTCATATGTTTATTTGCTGTTTCTACTTTTTGTCTGAGAAATGTCTGTTTATTTTCAGATACCCATTTTTGGATTGGTAGACATTCTCATTGGATAGAGCTTGGGAAAGAAATGAAGATAAAATATACGATGAGTTCATAGTTAAATTTGAATTCCAATATTAATTTTATTTCTTACACGTATTTTCTTATCTAGTAAAAATCTTGAATGCTAACAATACTATTATACGTACTGTTTGGTCATGCCATATGAGCAAATATCTATGTATTTATGTACAAATGATTGTCAATTATAGCTTCACACAGACACACACAGACACATAGTTTCAGAATGACAACATGATTACTAAAAACAGTTTGAGCTCTTTGCAGTAATTTTGTATTTAAACTATACCTATTGGAGATGCAAAAATTACTGTATTTTAAAATCACTTGATGTAATTAATGACAGTGTAATTTAGTCCCCTGGTAAACAGTTTGCTATAGTTTGAACCTGTAATGACCCCCAAAGGCTCATGTGTTAAAGGCTTGCTTGCTATCCTGTGGCACTAGCAGGAGGTAATGAAACCTTTTGAGAGGTGGGGTCCAGAGAATGAAGAAATTATGCTCATTCCTTAGAAGATTATTGGGGAACCAGTATTCCCTTCTCTCTGTGTTCTGGCTGCCACAATGAGATCCTCCCCCTCCACCATGCAGTCTGCCAGGTACTATGCTAGTACAGACCCAAATGACCCCAAGTCCATTGACAATGGACGGCAAACTCCGAAATTGTGAGTGAAAATAAACCTTTCCTTCAAGTTGATTTATCTCAAGTGTTTGTCACAGCAAAAAGGCTAGCACTTAGTTGACTTGCTTTATTTAACTTTCAATTCTTAAGAATTTCTTTACATTTGATTCAATTTTGTTGTGTGATTGTAAAAACAATTTACATGATTCTAAAATCAAAACTACAAACCAGGAGGACAGAAATCTCATTTCTACCCCAATCTCTTTCACCTTAGTCTCTTTCTCCCTTTCTAGGTAGCCCATCATTTAAATAAGGTTTGGTTTCTCTTCTTTTTTCTATATAAGCATATTAGTCGGCGGGTGTGTGACTTTGTCCCGCTTGAAGAAGAATGATATCAGGCTGTACACAGGGTTCTCCACACTCTTTGCAGTATGTGTTACATATTCTGCACAGTTATAGAGATGTATGTCATTCCTTTTACTGCTACACAGTACCCATTCTATAGATATATCGTTATCTGAACCAGTCACCTATTTATGTACTTTGGATGGCTTTCAGTTTTTTCTTTATAAACACTGCTATTAGTAATACCCTTCAATGAAATGACTTCCCATTGCTTTCAGATCAAAACTCAAACAACTTTCCATATCTACAAGGCTCTGCATATTTGTTGTCTATTATTCCAACATCAAATCACATTATTCCCTTCCTCTTTAGTTATATTCTAACTTCACTGAGTTTCTTTCCATTTGTCAAATATACCAAGCCTTATTTGTCTGAAGAGTTTTGTAATTTTTACTCCAGAGTAAGAATACTTTCTCAGCATCTATTTTCAGGGATGACATACTTTACTCTTCAGATTAAAATGATAGTAGCTTAGAAATTCATCTCTGAGCAGCCTTACCTAAAATGATGCTACCAGTTATTTACCAGGTGGTCATCTGTTTATTTTCTTCACAACCTGTATATCCAATTTCCTATGGCATATGTATATCATAGTTATGTTATTATTTTATAACATCATTATATGTTAGATTATTTGTTCATTTTATGCTTGTCTTTGGCACCTGAATGTCTTTCTGAACATTGAAACTTTGACATCCTATATAGTTTCTGACAAATATTATGGGTTCAAAAAACATGTCTTGAACAAATGATTGAACAAATCAATTAATGGCAAACAATATATCCAAGTAAGTACCAGCTTGATTCTTTTTGTACATTACCATAATGTACTCAAAAGTTTATGTCTTTCACATAATGCTATGTTTCATGGGATTAGTATGTTGATAAACTGACTTTCGTGCTACTAAATCAGACAACAATATCTAATTTTTTTATTGTTGTAGAAACCATTGCAATAATATTTATCTATTATTAGAAACTCCATTAAATTATGAGGTCTTTACATTTACTTTGAGATTCTGAATATAATTTTAGCTATAATCTTTAGATCATCATCCATACATTTAAGAGGATATCAGATATATGGTTGTCTCAACAAGAGCGGTGCAATTATTTCCATTTTGGGGATAAGACTGAATCTCACAATTGATACATGATCTCACAAATGGCACATATTAAATGACTTTGCTCAATCTTGGGTCTTCATGATTCTAAATCACATATTTTATGTTTGGATACACTAAATATGAAGAAATAACAAAAGAAGAATTTCATGCTTTTTGTGATTTATAAGTTTATAGCTTAAGAAATGTTTAAAACTTTTATAAAAATTATATGAACAGAGAGGCTGAGGATTTAGCTCAGTGGTACTGAGCTTGCCTCACAAGTGCAAGGTCCTGTGTTCGATCCCTGGTACTGAAAAAAAAAAGTATATGAACAGAGAAAAATCTGCATTTTTAAATGTATTTTCAGCCACCTCTATTTATTTACACAGCCAGAAAATTTCTCAAGCTCCATGATTCAGACACAGAAGATTAAATCATGTGATAAATTTTTACCAGTCGACATTGTTAAAAAAAAATTCATAAATACTCATAAGGCTTTGTCCTAGTTAAGTAGCATAACTAACTTAACTAGTTTTAAGATGTTCTCTTTTTCAGTTACAAAACAGCATTCTCAGCATTACACCATCTTCACAGTTGCTACATCTTCCAGAGCGCCCTGTCAGACTCCCATTTCCCTCCACATCTTCTATTGTACTGCCCCCTGCACTGCACAGACATGGCCTAAAATTCTCACCTGATGGAAACTTTAGATTGTTACGCATCCATATTTTTCATCACAGTAGTCATAGAAGAATATCCTCAGTACAAAACACATTTTGACAAAGCACTGGGAAATTTACATCAAATTGGTTTTTGTCATAAGACCCTTGATTTTTGCATAAGAAAACAATATATTTACCATAACTTGTTAATATCGTGACAGTAGTTGGTTTCTGATTTTGTTTTGTCTTCTTAGGGCTTTTGATAGAGGCAAAAGTTGAAAAATGTAGCCCTATTTTACTGTATTTCTTAAGCTTCTCTAATTGATAGAATCACTTTGAATGTATAATAAGCAAACCAATGCCCAAGTTTCATGTTCAGAGAAGCTGATTAGCCAGAGTTAGGTGGTGGCCTGGGAATGTACATTTATAAGTAAAAGATCATGTGATTAGGATGCAAATTGAACTCTAATCCAATTTGGTATTATTGCAGGTATAAATGCTCTATTACTTACATTAAGAATTTTTTAAAGACAGGAAATATTTCTTTGTTAATGAAACAATATTTTAATGCTTAACTGAGCATTTGACCACCTGGAAACAATGCTATGATGTAGGTTCTACTTCAGTAGAAATTCTGCAAACCTGAGATTCTGTGTTTCTTTTGTTTACAGTGTTACTGGTCTCTGGGACACAATTTGAGTGGATCTCAAACTTGTATGATTTTTAGAATCACCTAGGGATTAAAATATTTTTAAAAATACAAAAAAAGCACAACAGTTGAAGTAAATAAGAATCTTCAGTTAAAAGAGCATTATGGTTTGGATGATCTTCTGCCACCCTGCCCCCACCTTATAGGCTTAGCCAACAGCCAATCCTTCTGGGTACAGAGGAGCGCTAAGAGGCGGGGCTTAGTGAAAGGAAGTCAGCTCACTGTCAAGGGGCATGGAAGGGGATCCTGGGCCTCTGACCCCATCCTCCCTCTTGGCTTTCCTCTGCCATACACTCCTACCATGACATACCATCTCATTGCGGGCCCAAAAGCAACAAGTCAGCGGATTATAGAGTTTAAAAACTATGAGATAATATAAACCTTTCCCATTTTCAAAGGTGACTTATTTGAAAGATTTGTTGCATGGATGAAAATTTTTCTAAGAGGTTAGGAATGTTTAAAAAGATTAGCAAGTGTTTCTAATCATTGCTTGGGTACAAAATCAAAACATAAGTAAAAAAGAAAATCAAAATTTTCCATTTCTAGTTTTCAAGCTTACAAACCCACGTCATTTACATTCCAATGGCAGACAAAAAAAAAAAAAAAAAAAAAAAAACCAAATTAACTAAATAGGCATTTTTTTCTATCAAACAAATTTCTACTGTTTCTTTTGTATCTAAAATTCATGTTGCAATATCTAGTATATTATATCAATATAATTAGCTTTTTTTAAAGTGAGACGCTCACACATTGAAGTATAGTTATTATCATGTTTCTCTTTTATAACCCATTAGTGCTGATTAGGGGGTCAGACATCTAAGAGATACATTTAATATTTAATTTATATGACTACACTATCTGGGACATAGGTGAATAACAAATATTTGAATACTTTTCCATGGTCCTAATGTTTGATTCATTTATTTTCCACAAATTTTGTTTTTATAGGTTATGAAAGGCTTCCTTAATTTATTGGCTGTTTTTCCCTACCAATCTTTTATGTATTTATGAATTAAGAGATGAGATGATTGTATTCTTTAAAGTACCCAGAAAAGAAGGGAAAGCTGGAACAACCAGAATACCGTGAAGTGTTGTTTAAAGTAAAAATAAAGCAGTACTATTATTTCTCCCTGTCAGCAGAACATTTCCTTTGCTGGAAAATTTTGGTCACACAAGTATGCTTGAACATGTAATTGCATGTTTTATTTTTCATAAGATCATTCATAAATACAGATTTTTTGTAGCTACCACTGTTTAGCATTTGGATACAGAAAGTTGTAGTTTTATTTCTATTTTCTGTTAAAAATAAGTACTTAAAATGTAATTGAGAATTCCATTTCTGGCCACAAAAATAAGTGTTCTTGACATATCCTCTAACTAGAAACAACTAGAGAACAATTCAAAATACAAGAAAGAGCTGTTTTCATGCATAGGAAGCAGGAAATCTAGGACTGCTATCCAAGAGAAAAGGAAGTGAACACGATGGACAATGTGATTTTTCCCGGATTTCTGCCTGGAGTCATACTCTAGACCAGGACCCAGGAAGGGAGATTTCAAACAGAGCACATCAATCTTGCTGAAATGAGATGACGGAAGTCACAGCTCTGGGAGCTTAAGGTGGTTGGAACTTGTAAGACAGACTATGACAAGAGATGAGAGATGTACAGAGAAGGACCTCCAGGAATCAGTATGGGAGTCACTTTGAGTCTGTTGCTGAATATTAATCTGTGCAATAATACCACAATATCCCATCAGGTTGGTGAAGAATTGCCAAGCAGGTATGATCTGAACAAGCACCAGACCTTACTCATGCTTGGGAAATATACAAGTTACAAACAGGTAGATCAGAGATACTTTGGTGAATACTGAAGGCATGTGCTCATAAAGCATGTGCTCCTGAAGGTTAAGACTTTAGAAGTAATAAAGTAGTGTGCAGGAGAGACTCCTGTAGATCTATCATCATAGAGCTAATAACAGACATTAAAAATACCAGAACGATGTGTAAATAACTGCCTTCCCCCGAAAAAGGAAAGAAAAAGAAAAGGAAATTGGTATTGATGAAAAATTTAAAATGCAGTAGTTTTTCCATAACTAATCTTCTTCATTGGTTATAATTCTTCTATTCTGAGCTTGAGAATAACATGTTTAAAATGGAATTTTTATAGTAAGTGCTTCTCAATAGAAAACTTATTGATGTTTCACTATTGAAATAGTTTCATATTCATCAGCCTCATTTTAAACAATGTTTTGTTATGTTGTTATGTTAGTGGATATTTGTGTTGAATATGTACATTATGTAATATCATTTAAAATGAAATTTTAAAATATTTTTGATAAACTGGTGCATGCAGTATTTCTGAAATATAGCTGGTCAAATATAAATATTCACCTGGTTTATTTAGTTATCTTGAAAAATAATTAGTTAAGACAAAATTAAATGTCTAATTTGTGGTTTCTTGCACATAAACCATAGATTAAAATGTAGGCAGTGCAGCAAAAAGAATTTTAAAGAATAAAAATATTTTTAAAGGGACAATTATATTTAAATTATTTTGATGTACACAAAATTTATTGCTATGTAAATAATACACAGAAACTTCATTTTCAGAAACGATTCTTTAAATATTTCATTGAAGAATAAAGAATCCAATACTATTTGTAATAATGAATTTGAAATCAAATAAAGCAGAGAAAACTGTAGGTGATTAATGTAAAAAATTTCAAAAGTCAGGTATGCCATGCACATGCTTAAATTGTTATACAATGGTTTAATGATTCACAATGTTATTAGTAATATAAAAAAAACTAAATTTTTTTAACTCATTTTTTTAATACTATGTCATTTTACTCAAACAATTTTGATAATTTTTGTCTGGATTGTTTGCTTTTGAAAATTCTCCATAATATTTTTCTCCAGAGAGATCCACTTTAATGATTTTAACTCATTTCTTTCCTTTTTAAGAATTCAATTCTACGTAAATGAAGTAATATATAAATCCTATAATATAGAAATTATTTAGAACATGTACATTTTAGAAAAATGCTATCAACACCTATTCCTCATTTGCTTATGTTTAACTTCATCTAGAATTACTGTTTTCCTTTTCTTTCTGATAAGAAATATTGCACTGTCTTGTTATCTTTCCAGAGAAGTAGTTATCTAACTTTAAAAGTAACCAATTTTCTGTACTATTTAAGACTATTATTTTACTCTAATCAATGGTCTTATGACTATATTGCCTAATTAACATAACGTATTTTCTGTTATGTGATCCACAAAATTTCCTTAAAATTGATTTATATAAGCTGCATTATACGAATTATTTTTTCTCTTTAAAATGGAAAACTAGGTCTAGGTGGGGAAAAGAATGACTGATTTTGCAAAATTTTCAGGATTATCATCTGCTAAACTTAGTAATATATCCTCATTAGTTCTTAGATACTTTTAAAGTAATATCATACATGTTAGCACTACTCCTCCTGGAATTTACAACTATTATCTCCACACCATAGAACACTGCATAAACAGGTGTTTCTTTTTTCTGTAGTAAATCACAAGAATGGCCTTTCTTTAACAACGGTACTGTACAAAATGTGAAAGATTTCAAACTGATCTGTGAACATGATTCTATCAGTTCTCCACATTTACCAATGTACTTAGGCAAAGTTAGCTAGCTACTTGGGGAAGTCAACTAACTACTTGGGTCAAATGAAAGAACAATATATGAAAATCGACTATGTTTTGTTTTACTGCTAAGCGGCTACAACCAGTAGATAAATGTAAGCTCATAAATCTAGTCATTATCTGTGTCTTAAAATGTTCCTGGCACACTAATATTACAAGATAAACATAAAAATGTGAGTGCAATGTGAAATAATAATTGAATAAGTCTTTCTTGACCTTTGGGGTCACCTTCTGTCTACCACATTGGTACCCAAGGAGTGCATCTCCATCCTCATCGATTTCAGTACTGATCGAGACACGCTGGCTCATGAACCTGGCTGGCTCACAGCGCTCACAGTTGTTCAAACATTTGGAATAACACTCAAAGGCCACATTCATTTCTTACTTTACATATTCGAAATGGTATTTTGATTTTGTTATTTTCTGCTTTTACTCATTTGTTGAAACTCATATTTGAGGTCTGGAAAGAAACACAGACATACAAAATATATGATAGGATGTGATGTCCAAAATAACAAGTCTCAATGCTAATTCTTTTCATATTTGAGCTATAGATAATGCTGCCTAAACTAGTTATGGTTAGTAAATATCATTGTGTGATTTCTAAGAGAGTAAATTTTGTAAGAAATAATATTGAATAAAATCCATGACAGAAGATATATCTAATTTGTATTTATTTCTTTGTTTGTTTTGTTTTGTTTTTTTAGGTACCGGGGATCGAACTCCGGTCCTTGCGCTTGCGCAGCAGGCAGTGAAACCACTGAGCTAAATCCCCGGCCCTTGTATTTATTTCCTACTGGTTGAGATTAGCCTTTTACCAGAAATTATTTCAAAATATATTCATTCAAAATACGAGCCATAGGCTTATTTCCATTTTGTTTAAAGAACCTGAAAATAATTTTAGATCAGAGTTGCAGAATAACATTGAAATGTTCTATCAAACTTTGTACCTTTGTGGTTTTTTGTTTTGTTTTGTTTTAGTACTGGGGATAGAACTCAGGACCTTGTGTGCTTGTGAGGCAGGTGGTGGCACCATTGAGCTAAATGCCAAGGCCCAAACTTTGTACCTTCGATGGAATAATTTATGGAGATTTCTGTTAGAGTATGTTAAGATTCCTAAAAACAAGGGCTGAATTTTTTTAAAAAAATTACTTAAACCTTACATTCAGCTTTGAAACATTGACAAGTCTTATATTATCAGTTATAATCAATCAAACTTTTTTTTTACTGCTATCTAGAAGTTGTTGCTGAAGTTTCACAGCAAGTGTTTTCATTTATTAAAGGAAGTTCATATTAGTTTCTCTTAAATTATTTATTTAGCTATGTTTATTCATTTATAAGTATTTATACTTAAATATTTAGCTTTAAAATGTTCACTTAATAGCAATTTAACATCTCTCTGCTTCCCTTTTGCCCATAAACGGAATTTCTGTGTAATTAATCATTTTTAAGATACAAGGATTTAGGAGACCAAAGGGTTTGGCCAGTAGACTTGCACTGAGTTTTCCTTCTGCATTTCCAAATATATATTCTGAGTCTTCTATCATACCTGTCCATTCATCCTCCACCAATGTTATTTATATTTCAACTCCCACACCTTTTCTCACTGGCATCTTATCTATTCTTACACCTCCAAGTGCCATCTGCTGACATCTTCCTAATCTGTTTCTTCAAAATAGACATCTATTTCAGACTTGTATAATTTAATGGGAAGCAGATGTCTCACAGATACCTCAGATTCAATGTCCTGTTCTCACCCTCTCACTTGCTCTTCCTCTTTTTTTGTACACCACCCTGTTCTCTTGCATTTCAGTATCATGTACTCAAAGCCTTTCAATACCCAAATTTAATAAATATTACAAGACCCTTTAATGTCTCTCAATGGCCACATTTAAAGAGTCAATGAGTTTCGATTAACTACATATTCAAGCTTGCATCTTTGGATCAAATTCTTGTTTTCTTTTGGATGAACAAAAGCATGATTTCTCTTCTACCAGCACTAGATATTTTGGGCAGGCTGTCCTGTGCATAATGGTATTTTCAAATCGTCTCTGATCTCTACCTTATAGATGCCATTAGCATCTTTACTCATCCCAGTTGTGAAAAAAAAATTTCTAAGAGGAGGGGAAGGGAATGAAAAAAGAATTAAGGTGTGTTATATACATTTACCAACACCCCACAATGAATGTAATCATATATGGCAAACAGGTACTAATAACAATTTAAAGAAAACAAACACTTAAAAGTAAAAAAAAAAAAAATGCCCAAACACATTTGAGTTATCTGAGACTGACTGAAATCTTAACCAAATGTTTATTTAATTCAATGAAATATAAATATTTTAATATTAAAAGTCCTAGATTTTGATAATTGTCTGCCAAAAGGCAAAATCGCCTTCCACTGAGAAAAACCAGACTAACCAAATTCTAAGTTGTTTCCATGTGTTTAGCCTCAATTTTGTTCAACCTATCTTTCACCATAGTTAATTTTCCAAAATTAACTTATGAACAAATCTCTCCTGTTTAAAACCCTTCTTAAATTTCACATTGCCTAAAAAAAGTGGAAAAACCTTTCAAACCATTTATTGCTTTTATTGATCCATTTCCTTCTGACCCAAGAAAATGATTAACCAACAAAGATTGCATTTTATATTTACACTGTAGATAGGTGCATCCTAGCATTCTTAATGTTAATATTTAGCCCTATCTTCTAAGCAGATTTTAGAAAATTTGGAAAGATATTTATTTTCTTCCCAATCTTCCTGTCTTTGATTTCTTGTATTATATTTCTATATAGTTGGACTATATGGAAAACTATAGTTCAGTAAGAAGGTAGCACATTCATTTTAATTTATTGTTAATGAAATGCAAGGAAATCAAAATATGGTGTGCAAGGGCATGTTTTAAATCCTATTCTTCTTCTCAAATTACATAGAGAAAACAAAAACAAAAACAATGGCCCTACAGAAAGAATAGCATATATTTCAAGGCACAATTCAGAAGCACACGCATTGAGCAGAAGTCCCCTGACAATAGCAAACCCTATTGTTAGAAATCTAGCAAGTACATTTTTCATTGTTTCCCAGTGGGAATTTTGCCAACCAGTATTGATTGTGGGAGCCTCAAACTTCTATTAGGCTCTATTTGTCTGTTAGTTGATAATTGTTTCAGCTGAACAACAGGATGATTTAGAATTGAGGATATAAATTGATGGAGACTATACATTTGGATTCTACTGGTAGTTGGGAACATCTCATCTCAGTATTGTTTTCATTTGATAGTGGGAAATAAAATCTTCTCAACATATATATTCCTGCCAGACTTTTGCATCATTAACCTCTAGCTGATTTTGAAAATCATTGTTTTAACTTTTAAAAGACATATGACATGTTCATTTTACCCTAAGGAATTAATATAATTCAATATAATTCAGAAAAATATCTAGAGTTCATACCAATGAAAACATACCGTTATAGGAAGCAAAATTTAAGGTGGTTGGAAAAAAAGAAGCAAAATTTGATAAAAAGAAATGAGAGGGCTGGAAATATGGTGGTACTTCATCCTAACAGCATATAGGTTTACTTCTTTAAGATAGAGACTAGCAGAAATATTTTGCTTTATCATGTTTCTTCTAATGCAGCATCAGCACAAACCTCCGGAAAACCATTTGTTCCTTGAGTTCTCTGGAACTTCATTTGCAACTTTCATCAATTCAATATAGTGTAGTAATTAAAAAAGTGTGCCCTAGAAAGAATGTTTAGACTCAAATTCCAGCTGTACAACTTGCTAATCATGTTGTATTGAACATGCCACTTACCTTCTCTGTGCCTGTATTTCTTATATAAAACAAAGTGTGGGTAACAGCGCCACTTTCCTCTTGAGGCCAAGATATTGAATTAACATCCCATGTAAAGTGCTTGGAACAAAGGCCACCAGAAGTAGTTATATAATGTCTATTATTATCCATCCCCAAATCATTAAAAAATAAAAATTAGGACAAGGACAAGAGCAGGTAGCTCATTAATATGTAATGAATCTCAGATGGCTATGACAAATACTGTCTAACTCAAGTTTTTATGACTTGACTTACAGAACTGTTTCTATGTGTTTTATCTTGTTTTAGAAGTCTGTTTCTTCATGCTATAAAATGTTTTAGTACTTAGTTCTCAAACTTTTTACCTCATATTTATGATCCCTTTAATATAATGGCCTAAATTCAGAGTTTGAAATAAGTCAGTTACATCTTTTATCATTAATTTTAAATAGAATTATTTGATGGTTTTTCTTTTTTTGTTGTTGTTAAATTCTTTTATTGGTACCTTTTAGGTGTACAACACAATTGCATTTCTCATTGGGAATTGTACCTTTACATAATGCATCTTGGTTCTTATTTTTTCCCCATTCCTAGCCCTCCCTTCACCCCCTCCACCCTTCCCTATTTACAAAGACTTTATTTCCATTTTATCCATTTCTCATCATTTTTCCTTTCCCTTCTTTCCTTTCCCCTGACCCTCCCACTACCCCTACCCCTTTGGACCTTTTCTTCCTATTTTACATTATCGATTATTCATTCTAATCATTGGTACATTTTAGGGATACAATATAATGACATTCATCATTGGAAATTTGCACCTTTACATAGTCTCTCTTGGTTCTTATTTTTCACCCTTGCCCAGCCCTCCCTTCAACCCCTCCATTCCTCCCTATTTACAAAGATTTTGTTCCTATTTTTCCATTTTCTCATATTAATCCAATTCCCTTCTATCCTTTCCCCTAGCCCTCCCACTTCCTTCCCCTTCGCCCCTTTTCTTCCTATTTCACATTACCTATTATACATTTTAGTCCTTATTTACACTTTCAGTTTCTCATATCAGAGAAACTATTTGGTATTTATACATGTGTGTCCTATTTATTTCACTTAAGAGTATTGCTTCAATGTGCATCTACTTAGCTATAAATGTCTCTAATTTCTCATTTTTTATGGCTGAATAGTACTCTATTTTATAAAAAAACCCCACATTTTCTTGATCCAGTCTCCAGTTGCTGGGCATTTGGGCTATTTCCAAGATTTAGCTATCACAAACTGTGCTGCTATGAACATGGGTGCACATTTATCACTGTGGTATGATTCTTTTAATTCTTTGGGGAAGATCCCCAGCAGTAGAATAGCAGGGTCAAATGGGACTTCCAGTCCTAGTTTTTTGAGGTATTTCCATACTGATTTCCACAGTGGTTGCATCAGTCTACACTCCCACCAGCAGTGGAGCAGGGTTATTTGATGGCTTTTCAATATTACTATGCAATGTGTCAATTTGTCCATATAAGTTTGGCCAAAGGAGTTTGTATTTGTCTGTTGTGTTTACTAGTTATTAACAGATAAGTTCTCTTTTTGCTTTTTCCATTTTGTTTTGCTTGAAATATTCTCTTTCTCCATTATTTCCTGTCACAAGCTAACACCATATTCTTTTTAATCAGTAATTTGACACTTTACAATGGCTAGTAAATGAATGTGATTTATAGAATTTGGAAGCTTTTTGGTTGCTGTCCTAAAGACTGGAAGAAAGGTACCTAGGAATAGTATTCCCGGAGTTACTACTGGAATGTTTTTGCAGATATTTTACTTGTGCAGCAAAAGCACAAAAATTGTCTCCTGTATTTTGGCCAAACCAAACCTGGTTCTAGATTTATGTTAATTGTGTCTGAAAAGCCAGTCCCTGAGGCCTTGGTCTTGTCATCTCATTTCAAATTCATTTCTTTTTCACTAGCTAGTAATTAATGTACAATATCCTGACCACCCAGCTGCGCTGTGATGGTGCCATCCAGTTTTAGTGATTCAATCTTCTGCTGAGGTGAGCACTCCAGCCTACACCTTAGTTTCCATTAAATCACTCCACAAATATGAAGATACTCTGCTCCACAGTGCACAAAGAGCTGGCAATATAGGTTGCCTTTTTTCACGATGGAAGTAAAATTCAGATATGAGTAGGAAATGAATTACATTTCTCCAGATGCTTATTTCTCTAGGTTGTATTTAAAGGTTCATATCATATGGCCAGGGAAGAAATTTCTGTAGCTTTCCACAAATGATTCTACATAATCCTTCAAACAAGTGCTAAATGGCTAAGGGGAAAGATTTCATCTTCCATAAAAAAGTTTCGATGGGCAATAAAAGCCAAGTATATGTCACTTTAAGAATCATTTAGACTCTGCAGTTCTATATTTGAAGTGACACCTTGGCTTCATTCTACCATCTGCAACTTACGCACAAGAAGATGGTCACTACTTTGGAGCCATCAAATCATTAACTTTTAAGCATAACCTATTGACTTTATCTGTAGTTGCAAAGTAGTCCAAAGTCTGAGATCATTTTAAAGAGCTTTATCTCATTACTTCATTCTTTTTTCCCCCCCGGTACCAGGGATGGAACTCAGGACTTTGTGTTTGTGAGGCAGGAGTGGGACCACTGAGCTAAATCCCTGGCCCTACTCATTACTTAATTCTTATCTTTCTCATCTTCAAACACTTCCCATAGGAGAAGTTAGTCTTCAGCTAGCCACATGATTAAGAATGTAGATGAATGATTAAATTCATATAGAGCAAGAAATAAATGACTAAACATAAAGCTTAGGTATTCGCATTTTGACATGCATCAGTGGAACTACTTTCTTATCTTAAAAAAATTTGCCACTGATTGGCATTGTCAGTTATAACACACTTTTGAATTAAAAATTAGGGATGGCAAGAACTTTAGATTATACTCTTTAAAGAAAATCACAAAGAGATTTAGCTACTATGACAGCTAAACTTTTTCTGCCATAAGGCTCTGGAAGTCTTATCTTTAATATACTAATGTTAATTGTAGATATCAAAAGCAATGAGCTAAGAATGACAAAGTGAAATATACATTTATCTGAAGATTGAAAGTTAGATTATATGGCAATAATTTACTGTCATTTTCAAATAAATTTCTCAGCTATTTTTTAACCTATATAAATTGTGGTCTTCATGAAAAAAAGAAAATTATGCTAGCATCTATCTAAGTGGAATGAGGTTTCATGCTCTTTAGAGCTACATTGCTTAGTGCATAGCCAGTAGCTGTGTACAGCTATACTGCTTTTGAAATATGACTAGTCTGAGTTGAGATTTGTGATATGTAAAATATATGCTGGATTTCAAAGATTAAATAGAAGAAGTAAAATTTTAAAATATTACATTGATTACATCATGAAATAATACTGTGAATATAATATATTCAAGGAAATTTATTATAATTTCATTGGTTTCCTTTTTAGATTTTAGAAGAAAAGTTGAAATTTAAATTGTATATCTGACTCATATTTCTATTAGATTATGTTTTGTCAAAGAATTGAACATTGTTAGCAGAGGAGAATTAATGAAGAAAGAAATGTATACAATGAAGAGGAGAGTTTGAGTCCCCAAATCCTTCCTTCTATTCTGATGCTAAAGTGGTATATAGAGAGCCACTGACTGGAGCAGAAAAAGAGTTTACTTGGGAAAGTCTGAGGTACAATCAATAATGCTTTCTTGCAGGTCACTAACCCCGAATGCAACACAAAGGACAAAATAGCATCAACAGGTTTTTGAGACTGAACATTTGACTACTAAGCCTCTTGGCCACTTGTGACTTCTTGCAGGTATTTTGTGAAGTTTTTAGAAAGCCCATTGGGTAAGGTTTGCTTCCAGGAGGACAATGGGCAGAAGTAGTCAACTGCAACTAAGTACAGTACATACCTGGCAGAGAAGCCACAGCCCCTGACAAAATCTGACTTTGCATACATATGTGAGGAGCCCCAGAAGAACTTCTGACTTTTTGGGGTTTCCAGGAAGGATTTGGAAAGATACATCAAGAGGCAAATCCCTATTGCCATTAAATTTCCTGATTTGTACCTATCATCTGATGAAGGCTGGGAAAAATTGGAGTCCTAGGTTTATTCTTAGTGCCAAATGAAAGGAGAACTATTGAGGCCTCTTTATTATCTGGTTACTTTATATAATGAATTTCATTGTTACCTACTTATAAATTTTCCTTTCAACAATAATTTCTCAATTACTGTGGTGATTTTTTTCTTTTGTTTCTTTATTTTTTTGTTTTCATTTTTTTAGTTACTGGCTTCTAAAACATTACTTTTGGGATATGTATCATTTCTTTTCAATACTCGAAATTTTATATTTTATAAAGTGTTTATGAAAATCTATTTCATTTTCCAGGGCTAAGGCTGATTAGTGGGTTTTTCTTTGATCTTTTTGGGTATTTATTTCCCTCAATTCCTCTTATAATTATATAAAGTCCACTCATATAGAAATTTTCATGTTCTAGAATACAGATAGAGATTCTGTTTCGAGAATTGAACTACAACTCATGCAAGTAGCTCCGTGAAATTTACCGCATGCTACTCGTTTGACTTTTTGCATTGGGGACAGAGGATTGCTGGAGGAGATGACTGTGTCTGCGAATGAGGTGGGGAGAAATTAAAAAAGGTAGCCAAATTTTTGCTAGACCTCTAAATTGAGTGATTATTGATAGATGATTGGTCTTGCTCTAATTTATAGATGATTAGTCTTACTCAGATGGGAGACTTCAAACCTTCAACTGTAGCTAAAAATTTGAAGGCCACCATGGAAGTTAGTTTTTCAAGAGCAGAAGTTAAAGATTAAACTGAATTTAATCACCATGGATAAGTCAACCAAGTAAATTACTGAAAATACAAGTATCTATTGTATTTTTCTTACTTTTGTGTTGATGATTTAATCGTGTTTATTTGAAAATTGACTCTATGACATCCCATTTGGTTGAGTTTATTGTTAAAAGAGCTGGAATGATTAATGACTCTACTGAAATTATAGATTCTTATTGTTACTAGGGCAATATAGTAAGAACTGACTAAATCTTAAATGGTACATATAGGTGTGGCATCCTTTGGAGCATAAATGTGTAAATGCTGATGCTATGGAGTTTACTTTCTGGCCTTAATCAACATCAGATCAATATATATATATATATATATATATATATATATATATAAATTTGAACGAAAGAAATTTTATTTCTTTTCTATAAAAGTACATGAAAAGCTCATAACAGTATAAATTGAGCACAATCTAATTTAGTATAAAGTTCCTAGATTTTAGTAGTGCATATAACATAGCTTTAATATATTATCAACTATTAACAAGAAATAGTTATTACACAATTTTCTAAACTTTTCAAAAGGCATTTTTTAATGAACATGTTGATATTGCATGTCTATATTATTCATATATTAGTGAAATAATAACTAACAAATATATATTCCTTACTCTGTACCTGATACTGTGCTCAATATTGAACCTATGTGCTGAATAATATTCTTACCCTGATTTCACACGCTGAGAAATTGAAGTATAAGGAACTTAAATGACTTGTCCAAGGTGGCATGGTTGATGCAATCAGGAGCCAGAATTTAAACATAAGTGGAGTAGCTCCTATTATTCTATACCAGCAGGTTATGTTGAACTAACTAATCAGAACTACTGGTTCTGATTGACGATTGCTGTTTTAGATGCCTTGTTTCCTGCTCCCAGTCGTTTGGTAAGAGTACCTTTGGAAATGAATCCTCTGTTGAGTTAAATCAAGGTAGCACTGTCAAGCCAGATAATTTTCTGTCTTCTCTAAGAATAAATGATGTTGATGGTCAAATGTTCATTCTTTCAAGCACACAGATCCTAAGTAGAATGACATAAGGAAGGAGAGTGAGATATTTCCATGTTGTTCTTTGAAAAAAGCCCCTCATGACTTCCCAGTACTTATCCTTGTAAAGGATTTGGGGATTCCCCTTTCCTAAGCATAATTTTCAACATTTCTTTAATATTTTTGCTCTACTATTTTAATTTAATTTTGTTTGTTTATTTTTGATTTATTTAGTTAGAGTTGATTTAGCCAATGAGGAATTCTAACAAGACATATGAATGTATAGCTTTTTTTTTTTTTTTTTTTTTTTTGGTACCAGGGATCGAACTCGGGTCCTTGAGCTTGCAAGGCAAGCAATGGAACCACTGACCTAATTTCCCTGCCTGAATGTATAACTTTGGATATTCAAGAATACTTGTGATCTAAATATTCTGTTCTGATTTATTCCTAAGTACTTCAAATCTAGATATTTGAATTTCAACAGCTAGATATTCAAATTATATTTTCAACATTGTGTTGTACATAAAGAACCAGACCAATTGCTCTACCTTTTCAGTCTTATTTCCCATTTTCATTGTTGTTTTGGAAAATGTGTTCACTCTGAAGAGATTGCCCTTGAATTATGAGTAGCTTCAGATTGTGTTCTTCTAATACATTGGGCTTTGTGAGCTTAATTCATTTATTAAATTTTTTTTAATGATCCTGATTCCAAAATTCTAAGTCGTAATCCTACCCTTTACATCTGAAGGTTCTGCAACAATTGATATTTTTACACTACATTTTAATTGAGATATAATTCACAAATTTGCCTAAAATTTACCATATTAAAATACATAATCCAGTGCTTTTTATATTAGCAAGGTTTTGTAACAATTACCACTGTGTAATTCCATAATGTTTCCATCTCCCTAAAAAGAAACTCTTTCCAATTAGCAATCACTTCCCATTTTCCTTCGTCCCCAGCTTCTAGAAATTACTAATTTACCCGTAATATATTTATGCTGCTTACATATCATAAAATTACCCTAGTCACAAGATAGATTTTCCTTGATTCATTCAACTTATATTTAATTTTTATCTACTGATTAAAAAATAAAATGATTTTGTTTTAATTTTGAGAATAACATAACTTTAAAACATTCAGTCCTGCAAGTATTTTTAAAATGACTTCCTTAATTTTGTTTTTCAAACTACAATTTCTGCTTTTGAGGAATGTGAGTTGTTGTTGTTACTGTTGTTGTCATCATCGTTGTTATTTTCTGTTTAGGTGTGTGTGTGTGTTTGCTGTACATGTCTCTGCACTGCTCTCTTAAGCTTCCCAGAAAGGAAACTACCAGAAGGTCAAAAGATAGAACCAGCATCTGAGATCATCTCAACAAATCTCAAGGTCAAGAAAATTTATTTATGTGAGTTTCCTAAGTACTAACAAGTTGTAGGAATTTCTTTAACAGGTGAAATTTTGGAAACAAAGAAAATAAAGATGTGAAAGAAAAAAATGTGCAAAACAAGTTTCTAGGCCACTCTAAAGTATTCTTTCTTTGAGTATAAAATGAAAAAAACAAACAACTTACAGAATTGATAAGAAAAAAGTAATGGGCATCCTAACCTCAGCACACAATTAGTAATTTAGGGCTATTAATACAATCATAGTTTTAATGCTATGTCCTTCTTTCACTAACTTTTAGTGGGGCTCTACTTGAATATTCTTCAATTAAACTATTGCTGTGTCAATAATTGAGTTGATGAGGTGAGGAAAGATAGCTCTATTCACACCAATTTCTAGCTTTAATGAAGCCCTGGAAGTAAGAACTTGCATTTTCAGGCATTTGTCATGGGACTGCTGGTAGAATTGCTAAGATCTTCATAAAATATTAAGTCTGTTTCTAAAAGCTTCTGTGCTATCCAGGGATCTATGGAGAAACAGCCAATAGAATCTGTATAATTATGAGGGGATTTATCAGATTTGCTCCCAAAATCACAGAGGCTGAAAAGTCCTATGATGGCCTTCTGTAGACTGGAGAGGCAAGAGAACCAGTAGTGGCTATGTTCATAATGGTAGAAGCCTTAGAATAAGAGAGTGGCTAAAGAAGGGTAAATCCAATTTGAAGTCAAAGGCCCCACACCCACCTGCAATGCTGCTGGCATAGGTTCAGTTTCAAAGGCTGAAGAACCTAAAGATTGATGTCCACCAGTGACAACAACAGAAGCACCTGCCCACTCATGGAGAGGGAGCATAAGTGAGCTACTTAGCTCTCTTCCTTTTCTTCTACATTTTTGTTTTTTCTGAGCCTCTCAACCTATAAGGTAGTGCCATTCATATTCAGGATGGGCCTTTTCCACTCTGATAGTGGACCCACATGTGAATTGTCTCTCAATGCCCCCATGGACACACTAGAAGCATGCCTTAACAATTTTCTAGGCATCCCTTTATTTAGTTGACAACCCAAATTCATCATCCTAAGTCCACCTCTGTCAACTTGCCAACAATACACACCTCTTTAAACCATACACAATGAGTCTCTAATTAAATACAATAGCAAGGTCATTACATCTAACATGATAGAACAATCCTTTGTGCTGCCGAAATGCACCATTTACTTCCCCAGAGGAAGAGGTAATAAAGGATTTTGAGTGATACTTGCTCTTTTCCTAATAGCCATAACTTAAAATCTGTGACATAAATTTAGCAACACTTAATGATATGAAATCAGTCAATCTTATCTTACGTGATAAATGAATAAGAAAGAAATGAAAGCAATGATGGTTGCTTAATATATATATAAATATACACAAAGGTATTTTTGACAACATAGGGAAGATATACTCATGACAATTGTAGTCCTTGTTTTTGGAACTGGTCCCATATTTATAGCTGGTACTTATTAACTACTTTCTTCTAGTCATTCTCTATTCCCTTTGCCTTCAGTAAGAACCTCCATGGGTCTTGATTCTTTACCTGAGGGAGTGACTCACACTTTCATTCTTAAAGGGTTTGGACCATTTGTAAGTCCTGCTTGGATTGAGTTGTAGTTTCCTATTGACCTTAATCTCTAAGCATGGTAATAGTAGGAGACACTGAGCATGATAATAGTAGGAGATGGACTGGGGACATTATTGTTTTCCAGATATACTTTTCATATCTCCACTGTGTAGTAGTGATCCAATTTCCCCTGCTAGTCTGGATTAGTCACTGCCACCAACACTTTTTAGCCTGTCCACTCAGGGGCATGAAGAGCCCAAAGTGACTACAAAAGTTTTAGTTTCCAGTTTAATCGAATCATTGTGTCTCTTGGTAGAAGTACACCTCCCTCTGGATCATCTCACTAGATATTCTAACAAAATTGAATCACCAATGCAAAGTGCTCTTAGGTAAAAATATGTAGTTATTCTAAAGTTGTCACAAGCCTGTTTTTTTCTTTCTCTCCACCCTTCTTTTATTTTTCCAGCATCAGATAAATTTATTTATCTTATAAAACCTTATAACTTTATCATACATACAGATTTATCATACATACATACAGATTGAAAAAATTATCATACATGCAGCCTGACTAATAGACCAGAGAACATATAAAACATGTAAAACAATTATAATAGTTCAAAGTACACTTTTAGATACATTTTCCACACTGGATTACAGTACCTATTTTTATAAGCAATTTGAATAACAAGAGACATTATCTTAAGGTGTACTTAAACTTAGTCAATGGAAAGGCTTGGCTACATAATCTGTATAATTCATTAATCAGTCATTTCTTTCTGTCTGACCTTGAGAAGTAAGATTCCTTCTCTCATTTCTATATTTCCACTATAATCAGGAAACAAACAAGTCTCTGGGATCAATGCCGGATACCATTAGGATGGTATACACTTTGCAATTCTTAATTAATTTGCAGTAAACACATAATAGTCTCCATGGACAGCTTGATCTACATACAGCAGCATAATCAGTTTTTTCTTATAGTAGAGTTTTTTTTATGAGTCATAAGTCTTCTCCAGGGGGTGTGGTTATCATCTGATAATCACACTCTTGGGAGATTAAAAACACTTATCTTTGGATTGCGACTTGCAATGCCCCAGAGGTGTGATTATCTCAGGGAACTCAGGCTCTCTGTCATACCTAATTGCTTAATTATTATAGCTGTGAGTTCATACCAGCATATAGGAGCTAAAGTTGTGTCAGCATTTCCGCTATAAATTCCTTATCGAAGAGTCCATATAACTTAGTCATTAAAAAAAGCTGTATTCTTTTGAAACACTGCACAAAAGGTATTATTCTAGGAAACGTATTTCTTTGATAGAGTATTTTCATCTAAAATATGGGTCCCTATGACCACAGGAAGTTGACCAAGGGGAAAAGTGCTAATTTAATGTCTTTAAATCATATATCCTGCTGAGCAACTGAGAAAATAATATATATTTTATAGACAATTTAATATAAATTTAATATAAATCTAACCTGTAAAAATGGCTCATAAAATTTCTAGTTTTCTTAGAAATACACTTACACTCTTTAGGACCATTCATAAAATATTATGTAAGTTGAGTGAGCTAGGCCGTAATTGGAGCTCATTGTTCTATACATCTGTTCCAAACCTCAGTCACATATTTTCTTGGTTTATATACTGTTAATTTCCCAAAGAGGATTGAATAAAGAATAGATAAGTAGAAAATCGGAAACAAAGAGACACAGTCAAAACACTGCTTTTTTTTATGACAAGCTTATCAATTTTTTTGAGGCGAAAATTTTCTCAAAGCCTAGAAGAAAGTCATTCAAGTAGATTAATTTACAAGTGACCAAAGATTAAGCTACTTTGCCAATGCATCAATGCAGAAGAGGTATATTCAATTTAGTAGCTCTAATTCATCCAACATAACACATATAACAGCATTTCTGAGAGGTTAATCAAATGCTTTTCTGTAAATATGGAATTTGAGCATAGGAGAATGTTAAACGGTATTTCATATAAAATGTGCTGAAGGCTAAATGCTCTTGTCATTTGTATTAGAGGATAACTTTTTTCAATTATTTAAGACTTGGTTGTACATCTTTTCTTGAGGCATTGTCCCAGAATTTGACCTTCAGTTTTCTATGCCCCATGATAGTATGTCTGAATGTGTATATTTGGAAAATGAATGCCTTGGGTTGACATCTTTGAGAAAATAGAAAGAAAAAAATTATCAATAACTATTTAATTCCTCCTCTAATCTTTCAGTTTATTTTCATAAATGTCTTAATCTTTTTTTCCAAGAGATGCTACCATTTCTGACTTAAATATCAGAGTTGATGAACACTGAACCCTTCTGTGGAGAATTACTTTGGGTAACAGTCCTGTATTAAACTGTCATTAAAAAATACCCTCAATAACATTTTATATAGTTTAGAATATAATACAAATATCATATTTTCTTTAAAAATAAAACAAAAATATCTCCATATAATGAAAATGTGAGTTAATTTACTCTTATACATTTTGCATTGTTAGATCAGAGGCCAACAAATGCAAGTGCGTTTCCTGATTTTTCTTAGGGAGTTGCGATATTAAATAACATCCTACTTTTCACAGCGTGTAAGTATGCTTCAAATGTTTTGTTTTTGATAATCAATAATGAAGCAAAAAGTAATCTGTCAGAAAAACAGGAATAAAAAGTAAGAAAAACAGACACTCAAAACTTTTTTCTTTTGTATTATCATTTCACATATAATCTTGCTGCAGCTCTTGCCTGAAAAATCTGCCATCACTGGCAGCACTCACTTTGTTGCTGTCAGTGATAAGTTAGCAGTAGATGAAAATATCTGAAATTTTGTGAAAACTGAGATCAAGATGGTTCATTATAGAAGAAAGAGCAACAGTTGCTAGAATGATAGTCAATATAGGAGCTAATGTGTACATATTTTTTTGTTAAGGTGTTATTTTATATATTGTTAAAATAAATATGAAAAAGAGTAGGTTAACAGATATTTAGTGATGATATAGAGATGTACAAATGTGGAAAATGAGGTCCTAAGAGGAAAAAATACATTGTAAAGAGTTACTGAATGATTCTGAAACAAAGAAAGCTATGACTTTTCTACAGGTGTTTGATATTCTTGCTTATACATATCGACCTATCTAGAGTGGTTAATAAGCACTTATTAGATTAAGTAAGAAACAAGATATTGTTAGTTGCTGTTATTTTATGAGATTATTACTAGGGGGAGAGATTTCATAACAATGTGTGGGCAAATATGAAGAAGCCAGAATTTTTAAAATATGGGGAATAAGGTTTCTAAGCTTTTTGAAGGCCAGGTCCTTCTTGGAGAAAACAAATATATAAATGCTCATACATACACAATTCAGCATATTATTTTAGAGGTTCATGGACTCTCTAGAGTCCATATGAGACATGTTAAGAATCTCAAATACACAAAGAAGGTATATAGTAAGTAATAATTACTGATTACTGTTAATATGTAAAATAACCCAAAAAAGGTTCAGAAAGATCATGGCTCTTTGGATTCTGACAGATGTATATACAACTTCCAGCACAAACATGATAGTGAATATCTCTGTCACTCCCCACATTTCCTTCATTCTCTTTTGCAAGCAATCCCCACCTACCAGCCCTCCACATTCCAAGGCCTACTTCCTTCTATTGTGAAATTGGCTCAGTATTTTCTAGAGTTCATATAAGTGGACTCACATAATTCTTCAAACTTCTCTTGCCCAACATAAATGTGTTTGTTATTACACATAATGTTTGATTGCTATTTCATTTTGCTGATAACAATCCAATATTTGGGTATACTGTGAATGGATAAATGTATGGCATTCAACTTTTAGCTATATGAACATAGCCTGTAGGAACATTTGTACGTAAGACTTTGTGTGGACATACATTGTCATTTTCCTGAGTAGAGATTCAAAATTATAATTGTTTGGTCATATGATAAATATAGATTTAACTTTAGGAGACACTATCACAACATTTTACATTGTGGCTGTGCCATTTTACATTCTGACTAGCAACACACAATAATTTCAGTTACTCCATATTCATGTTAATACTTATTATTGCCAGTCTGTAAAGTTCTAATGGCCAAAGTTAATAGGCAAGTGCCTGCATGCTACAAGCCACTGTGGTATAACTTAGTATTCCCTGGAGGGCTAATGATATTGAACATCTCATTTGCTTATTGGTCATTTAAATATTTATTTTTCATAAAGTACCTTTTCAAGTATTTTAAGCATTTAAAATACTGTATGTCTCAGTTTTGTGGTGTTGAGTTTTTATATATCCTGGAGAAAATAATTGGAAGATATTTGTATCTATTTCTAAATATATGTATTTAATTATATAAAATTTTCTACTAATTTTGGACTTGGCTTTTCATTTTGCCAATAGTAAACTTTGAAGAGTAGCTTTTCATTTTATTTTATCCGTTGAAAAATCAATTAAATATTATCTTTTAAAATTTTATATCTTTTTGTGTTCTTCAAAAAATTTCAGCCTAACTTTAAAGTCAGGCAGATTTTCCTCTTTTTTTAAAGACAGGATAGGAGGGGTTGAGGGAAAGAGACAGAGAGAGAGCAAGACAGAGAAATGGGGTGGGGGCTGAGGTTTATTTTCCTTCTTATGAGTAGTCAGCTGTTCCAGTTCAATTAGTTCTTGACCCTTTGGCTAAACTAAATTGACAAAACCTACAATTCTCTAATGTCTGGCATTGATCTCTATGTCTGAACGTATGTAAATATTATAATTTTACTGTACTCTATCTTGATAATTAATCATAAAGCAGGTATTTTTTTCTTATGATATGTTTCTTTACAATATTGTTTTAATTTCCAAATGAACTTCAGCATTGCCCCATTTTCCATATGAATGTTAGCATCATCTCATGACTTTCTAAGAAAAATGCTTGGAATTTGTTACATACTACAGAGTATATTAGAGCCAACTGGAATATTGATTATAATGTCATAGACTAAAGATAAACATGTGTAGAGAAGTCACATTAGTAATATCGATCTTGCAATTGATGGAGAGCATATATCCAACCATTTACTTAGGTCTTTAAATTTTTCCCAGGCTTGTTTCATAGTTGGCAGTGTTCAGATCTTTCGAATAGTTTATTAAATGCACCCTTCTTTATTTTTTTGAAATGCAACTGTAACTAGAATTAATTTTCTATTTCAATTTGTTTTACTAGTGTACAGAAAAATATGTAGGTTGTATTGTGACTCCAATTTAGTTATAATTCTGATAACGTTTGTTGGAGTATTCTTTTCTGCTTTTTATGTATAGAATTGAATCATTTCACTTTTTTGCTACCTAATGCTTTTTACTTACCTTTCTTGCTCTAGTGTAGTGGCTAGGATGTTACACACGCGCGCGCACACACACACGCACACACACACACTGTTTTGAGAAAGGCTGTTAGGTCAGGCTGACCTTGACCTCACTATGTATTCAGGGCCGACTTGAATTCACTTTGATCCGCCTGCTTGAGCCTCCCAAATGCTGGGATTACAGGCAAATACCAAAACACTCTGCTTGGCAAAAATTTTAAAGGAAATAATAAAAGGAGACATCTCTGAACATTTGTTGATTTTTTGGGAAGGGTATTATGAATTTTATCTTTGATGATATTAACGATACATATTTCATAGATGGCTTTTACTAATTTTAGCATTTTTCCTTTGTTTCATAATTTGCTGAGATTTTTAAAATCAGGAGTGAAAGTTGAAATTCCCAAATGCTTTTCATATATTGAGATAATCGTGTTTTTGTTCTTATTTTATTTTACTTTTGTTTTTGTTTTTTGAGACAGGGTCTCACCATGTAGTCTAGGTTGGCCTTGAACTCACTATGTAGCCCAGGCTGCTCTCTAGCTCTTGGTGATCCTCCCGCCTCAGGCTCCTGAGTACTGGTACTACGGAAGTGTGGCACCATGCCAAGCTCTTCCTATTTTATTTAATATGATGAATTATGTAAATGAGGACCAAAATGTATAATAGATAATGTGAAATAGGAAACAAAGGTCCAAAGGGGAAGGGGAAAGGGAAGTGGGGGAGTAGGGGAAAGGAAAGAAAGGAAAGAAAAAATATGAGAAAAGGGAAAAACAGAAACAAAGTCTTAAATTTGAATAGTAAACTAAACTGCATTTGGGGGTAAACCTCATTTTCATAGTGTGCAACTTGTTACACTCCACGTTTTTGCCAGTATAACAATACCACAGACTGATAATTTACAGTGAAAAGAAATCTATTAACTCCTGGTAATGGAGACAGGGAAGAGCAAGATCTCAGGGCTGGTATATGATGAGGGTGTTCTTGGTGTGTCCCCTCACGACAAAATGAGAAGGCGAGCGACTGGTCAAGTCCTTTCATAAAAACCCCCGCTACAATATGGATTTTAATCCATTCTCTAGGGCTGGGACTCCATGACCCAGACATCTCCTGCTGGTCCCTCCTCTCACCAACGCCATGTTGAAGACTGAACTTCCAACTCACGAAGTTGGAGAGTACATTCGAACCAAAGTACTCCTCTTTTCATATGTTTTCAGTACTGATGAGTTCAATTTACTAAGGTGTTTTTTCCTGTTTTCAAGAAGAATAGACTTATTTTTATTTTTTTTTGGTACCGGGGATCGAACTCGGGTCCTTGGGCTTGCAAGGCAGGCGGTGAAACCACTGAGCTAAATCCCCAGCCCAAAATAGACTTATTTTTAAGGCTAATTATGATGTTGGTTTGTTGTGTTTTATTTTTTGAAAGGAGATGTTTGGTTTTGTTATCGGGCTAAGGCTGTTCTTATAAAAGTGTTGATATATGTTCTCCCCTTTTCTAATTTCTAGAAGAGTTTATCTATGACCTTTATTGTGTCTTCTTTAAGTTTACGGTGGAATTATTTAGGGAAGGTATTCTTTGTCAGAATACTGTTTCATTATGCATTTATTTAATCAAAATAGGAACAGTTATTTTTTTATGAATTAGTTTTATTTTTTTCAAGAAATTTTCCAGTGTAATCTAAATTGTTGAGTCCATTGGTCTAAAATATTTAACTCTTCTCATATTATCATTTTACTTTATACAATAGAGATCATCAAACTTTTTCCGCGAATAGCCACAGAATGTGCATTTTATGCACTGCAGGGACACTGCCTCCGCTGCCAGTCCTCACTTCCGCAGTTGTGACATAGAAGCAATCCCAACAAAACTCTCTTGGCAAACTGATGGGTGGGGCATTTCACACATGATCCAAAGTTTGTAACTCCTTAATTTATAGGACCTGTAGTAAGTTATAGTGCTTTAATTGTTGATATTGATAATTTCTGTCTACACTCTATCCTTCATGATTAATCTAATTAAGACATTTACCAGTTTGAATTACAAAAGCAAACTCTAATTTATTTGCTTTTTTCACTATCAATTTCATTATTATTTCAATTGTTCCATTGTAATTTTAGTGACTTCTGCTCTTTATCATTTTCTGCTATTTATTTTGATTTAATTGGGTCTTCTTTAGTTTCTCGAGATTAAATCTTAGACCAATTACCTTAAATATTTAATCTTTTCTAATACACCCAGTTACCAATATAAATTTCATTCTGAGCACTACACTTTGCATTTCTCAATTTTTAAAAATTAATTTTATTGTACTCTTTTGAAGTATATAATGATCACGTTATTCACAGGGAAATTGGACCTGTACATAACACACCTCGATTCTTCTTTCTTTCTGCAATCCTCTCCCCTCCTTCAACCTTTCTTTCCCTCCTTATTTACAAAAACTTTGTTTCTATTTTTCCCTTCTAGTCTCTTTTTTCTTTTGCTTCCTTTCTTTCTCTCTGCCCCCTTCCTAGTTCTGCTTCCCATTTGAACATTTTTCTCCTACCTGCTATTATATCTATTATGGAGATCACATAACCTAAAATCAGCCATTTCAAAGTGAACAACTCAGTGGCATTTAGTAAATTCACAATGTAATCCAACCCCCTCTACCTAGTTCCAACATACTTTCATCCACAACAAAATAAACCCATACCTATTAAGCAAGTTATTCCCCATTTCACCTTCTTTCAACTCCTAACAACCATTTACTTGCTTTCTATTTCAGTTCACTTACCTATTTTTGCTCTTTGATTTAAATAACTATATAGTATATGACACTCTGGACCTTTTGTTTCTGGCTTATTTTACTCAGCATATATTTGAGATTCATTCACATTCTAGCAGACATTGGTACATTAAATTAATGGCAGAATAATATTCCATTGTAGATACATGTCATAATTTGCTTTTTTATTCATTTAGTGATGGACATTTCTATGTTTCTACAATTTGACTATTGTGAACTGAGCTGTTATTTTTATTTAATTTCATTTATTTTTAAATCTTTATAGGTATGTTTGCAATACATAACAGTTACAGTCATTGTGAAACATTGGTATATGTATGTAACACACCTTAATTCTTTTTTCATATCCTTCCTTTCTTCTCTCTCCCTTCTACCTCAGTTTCCTGCTCCACTTTCCCTGCTCTAAAGATTTCTCTCCCAGTTTCCTATTATACAGTGCTACTATTAATGTAGCTGTACAAGTTATTTTTTCTTCCTTTCAGAAATTTTTCAACTCTTCTGACCATACACATAGGAGTGTAATTCTTGGTTTTATATGGTAATTTTATGATTAATTCTTGGAGAAACTTCCAAACTGTTTTCCATAGCAGCTCTACTATGATCCCTTATTGTCAGCAACATGTGATGTTTATATATTTGAATGTCCTAATGCCGCTTCATTATTTTTATTAATTATAAATTCTTCAATGTCATTTTTTCTCCAGCACTTGAAATTTTACATCTTGCTAATTTCTATGTCTCTGTGATTTCTGAAGAGAAATCAGTTGTTAATCTTATTGTGAGTACCTTGTACATGACGAGTTACTATTTATCTTTTAATAGTTTGATTACAGTGTTTCTCAGTGTAGCTTCTTTTGTATTTACAAAATTTGAAGATAATTTAGCTTCTTAAAATTTTAGGTTGATGTATTTCATCAAATCTGAGGTTTTTTCATCTGCGTGTTTTTTTTTTTCCCCACAGTACTGGGGATTGCAGCCAGGGGTTCATTCGAATTAGGCAAGTGCTCTACCACTGAGCTTCACCCCAGCACTCAAAATCGGGGAGCTTTCAACCATTATTTCTTCTTTTTTTCCCTTAAATTCTCTTATTGGTACATTTTAGGTATAATTTACATTTACCATTGGGTGCTTGTCCTTGTACATGATGTAGCTTGGTTCTTATTTTTTCCCTATTACCTGTGCGCCCTTCACCCCCTCCACCCTTCCCTATTTACATAGACTTTGTTTCCATTTTTAAAATTTTCTCATAAGTTTTCCTTTCCCTTCTTTCCTTTCCCCATCCCCTCCCGCCACCCCTACCCCTTTGGACCTTTTCCTATTTCAAAGTATCAATTATTTGTTATTAATCATTTTAATCCTTATTTACACTTTCAGTTTCTCACAATAGAGAAACTATTTGGTATTTACACATGTGTGTCCTATTTATTTCACTTAAGAGTATGGCCTCAATATGCATCCATTTAGCTATAAATGACTCTAGTTTCTCTTTCTTTATGGCTGAGTAGTACTCCATTATATAAAAAAAACCCCACATTTTCTTTATCCAGTCTCCAGTTGATGGGCACTTGGGCTGTTTCCAAGCTTTAGTTATTACAAACTGTGCCGCTATAAACATGGGAGCACATATATTTCTGTGGTATGATTCTTTTAATTCTTTTGGAAAGATACCCAGCAGGGGAATAGCTGGGTCAAATGGGACCTCCAGCCCTAGTTCTTTGTGGTATCTCCACACTTATTTCCATAGTGGTTGCACCAGTCTGCACACCCACCAGCAATGGAGAAGGGTTCCTTTCTCCCCACACCCCCGCCAGCATTTGTTATTGGTTGATTTCTTGATAACAGCCATTCTTTCTGGGGTGAAGTGAAACCTCAGTGTTGTTTTCATCTGCATCTCTTGAATAACCAGTGATGTTGAACATTTTTTCCTATGTTTATTTGCTGTTTTTACTTCTTTGTCTGAGAAATGTCTGTTCATCTCAGATGCTCATTTTTGAATTGGGTCTTTGAATTTGGGGGGATCTGATTTTTTTTCAGTTTTTTATATATTCTAGATAGTAGCCCTTTGTCTGAGTTACAGCTACTAAAATTTTTTTCCCACAATGTAGGTTGTCTTTTAGCTCTGTTGGTGGTTTCTCTTGCAGTGCAGAAGCTTTTTAATAAGATGAAATCCCAGTTGTTGATTCTTTCTGCTAGTTCCCATGCTTTTGAGGTTTTGTTCATAAAGTCTTTTCCTATGCCAATGTCTTCAAGAGTTCGACCTAACTTTTCTTCCAGCAAGTTTAGTTCAACCATTATTTCTTCAAGTATTCTTTTTGTCTTTTTTTCTCTTTCTTCTCTGACTCCTGTATTTATTTGATGCCATTGTGCATATTCTTTAGGACTTGTTCATATCTTTTTTGTATTCCTCAGATTGAGTAACTTCAATTTTTCCAACTTCAAGTCTCCTGATTCTTATTTTGCTTACTCAAATCCACAAATGAATCCCACTAATGAATCTTTCATTTTAGTTACCATGGGTTTTATGGGGCGGAGCTCTTGAATTTCTGTTTCTTTTTAATGATTTATTTCTCTTTATTGATATTCACTATTCATATATCATTCTCTAATTTCCTTATTTTAAAAAAATGCATTTAAGACAATGGATTTAAATTATTTGTCCAGTAGGTCCAATGTATGAGTCTTCCCATTCATAGCTTTTGTTAGTTTAATTTTGTCCTGTGAACAAGCTATATTTTTCAATTTCTCTGCATACTTGATATTTTTGTTGTTGTTGTTGTTGTTCTTGGAAGTTAAACATTTAGATATTGAAACTTGGTAACTCTAGAGATTAGATTATTCCCAACCCTGGTAATTGTTGTTATTTATCCTTGATGGCTGCAGTTGTTTATTTGTTTAGTGATTTTATAAATTACGTATTGTTCAAAACTGTTTTTCTTGCGATAATAAATAATGTAGTTTATGTTTAGTTGTCTTAGCATTCACTCAGTAACCGGACAGAAATTCCTCTAACTTCCTGGAGGTAAAAAGAAGAAAATACTTTCTCACTCTTCACAGGTTATATTTGACCTAGAAGACTCTCAATATTGTGCACGCTAGGTTGTTGTCAACTCTGTCTTAGCTTTCAAATTCAGCTACAAGCGCAAACCAAGTGTCTTCCAAATTTTTTCTAAGTATGCATATCTCACATGTATTTTGCCCTACAAATTTTCCAGTATATGTGGTAACTTTTCCAAATTCTGATTTCCCCAAGAATATTCCTTCTCATTGTCTTTTTATTGGGCTCTGAGTCTGTCTGTTGTTTATTTGCCCATTATTTCTTCTCCACAAAGCCATAAGTAGTGCTCCAGTGCTCTGGAAGTGTTTCAACAAAAGAAGTTGATCCTGATGAGAGTGAAAGAGAGCTCATCTTAAGAGCCTTTCTCTCAGGGAGTCACCAGGCAAATGAAAGGATACTTTCACTATTAATGTAATCTATATCATCATTTGTACCTTTATATTTAAAATTTTATTTAATAGACAACATATTTGGATTTTTTGAATGGAATGTTATCAGTTTACATTTAATGTGTTTACTAAAATGTTTGAGATGAAGTCGGCTATCTTGTTTTGTATTAGCTCTATTTGCTCCTTTTTACCTTTTAAATTTCCTTCCTTTGGATTAATTGAATAATTCACAACATGCTGTTTTATTTTTATGATTGATAATGGCATACGCAATAAGATACTACTAAATCTTCTTGATTCTATCTAGGAATACTTTTAAATTTGTTTAGGGCTTTTCCAGAGTAATCATTTTTCTAGTGAAAATTTAGTACTGTTCTCGTCATGGCCTTTTTTGGGACTTTAATGAATACTCTTATCAATCAGATTGTTCATTGTGCCATTTGGAACAGAAGTGGGTGCTATCATTGTGTGAGATTTTAAAATTACTCAGCTCATTTTTAGTTACTATTTGTTAGAATCTGAAGAGTTTTCTTTCTTTCTTTCTTTCTTTCTTTCTTTCTTTCTTTTTTTGGTACCGGGGATTGAACTCGGGTCCTTGAGCTTGCGCAGCAGGTGGCGAAACCACTGAGCTAAATCTCCGGCCCCTACACCCATTTCTTAATATTCGGTAGAGAGTTAGATATTCTGTGCAAGTTTCTGTTGCTAATTTTCTACATACCTTTGTTCTCTCTAGAACCCATAAGCTTCAGTCACATCTGCCTCCCAGAATTCTGATTTTTGTTTCTTCAGATCAGTGAGATACCCATCATTTCCTTAGGATCTACCCCCCCACACACACACACACTTACACACACATACATGCACACTCCTATTGCTCAGCATATTCTTTCTGAAGAAAAGTCAAATCTTACTTGAATGCGAATATTCTTTAACCCAGTGTTCACAGGCTTATACTGCCAGTGTTCCAGTGTCTTGGAATTTGATATATTTTTCCAGTTCTCTGCTTGATTGTGGTAGATATAAGACTGATTCACAATATTCCATTAAGGTTTTATATTCATTTGCTAGGGTTTCTATAACAAAGGACAACAAATAGAATGATTTAAACTCCCCAAATACATTATCTCTCTTTTCTGGAAGCTAGAAGTATGGACTGAAGGCTATGCTTCTTTCAAAGGAACTAGTGAAGGATCTATTCCAGAATTTTCTCCTAGTCCATGGTAGTTTCTTGACTTCTGGAAGTACACTCTACTCTTTACAGGGCATTCTCCTGCTTTGCAGGTCTTTGTGTCCTTGTTTCCCTTTTCCGAGGACACCAGTCATATTGGATTGTTTGTAAGTTCACCCTACTATAGCATGACCTCACTTTAATGTCATCTGTAATGTACTTATTTACATTTGCTAATTCTATTTCCAAATAAGATCTCCCTCTTAGGATAGAAGTAGAATCATCTACATGAGTCATTTATGATATATCAGAAATTCTGATATTCACGAACTAAGAAACATACAGACTGATATTGGACATAACATGATATTCACTTGGGATTGTTCACAACAGAAAAATTACTTTGGCACAGAAAAGATAGACATGCAGTTGGCTGATCTGGGAATGTGCTTAAGCATACAAGTTTCTGTAGTTATTGTTGGGTGGTTGTAAATCTGTGTGCCAGATTATTCTGACTTTGTGCTTCATTTCACTTCTCTATTGCATGTTTATCACCATAACATTCTATTATTAATAGAGATGGTTAAGAAATGTATTTAATCTGACCAAGATTTGTATATTGTCCAGGATTATTTCAGCGAATTTAAGTATCATTTTCCATTAATTACTCTTGGTATACAATTCCAAACTTTTTATACTTAAAAAACTAGTAATTCCGCTTAATAAGTATGTGCATGAAGGTTGTTAATCTCTAAAACATTTTCTACCTTTGAAACACATTAAGTGTTATAATTTTGGTTGTTTGTCATAATATAAAGATGTCTAAAAATAAAAATATCTCACTAAAAGAGTCAGAACTCAATCAGTGTGTTTATGGAGTTACATGACCTCATTTAGGCATTTTCAGGGTGTTGCTACATTAACTTATACATAAAGAATATCTTCTAAGAGTTTACAATCGAATTTAAAAGTTGGATCTAGATAACAGCTGTGGAGAAAAACATTGCTTAGTTCTTGGTATTGGGTGCTCTTTTAGTAATCTTAGTAAGAAATTTAAAAACTAGCCCAGAATTTTAATTAGGAGTTTAGCCAAAATTGAGTTGTAGATAAATTCTTAAATTTATATTGCAATCAAAAGGGGCAAAAAACCACCCACACCATCCTGATGAAAGAACACACATGCGTGTGCATACCACACATGCCCACACACACACTGGGATGGTGAATGAATATAATGGGATCTGGATTATTACAAAGAGACTATTGCAATGATGTGAAAAAACTAGGAAAGAAAAGACTTTTAAGAAAATTTTCTTTATCTCTTTAAAAAAAATAAAAGTGCAATCAACACTCCATGTCCATGGGTTATTCATCCAGGAATTTCAACAGTGAGTTGAAAATAATTGGAACAATAATTTTGTCTATATACTGAAAATGTGCAGACTTTTTTCTTGTCATTATTTCTCAAAAACACAGTATAACCATTTTACACAGTGCTTACACTGTATGGAGCATTATAAGTAATCTAAAGACGATCTAGTGTCCACAGGAAGATGTGTCTAGGTTTTATTGAAATATTACATCATTATATATAAGGAGCATTCATGGATTTAGGTGTCTGTGGGAGCAAGAGGACGAACCCTAAAATCAATTTCCTGAAGATATGGAGGAATGACTAACAATCTTTAGCCTTCTTTGAAAAATTACTACGTGGTAGGTCTTATTAGATTTATTAGCTCATTTCCTTTTCTCAATGATCATAAAAAGAGTTTCCTTGTTTCAGAGGTAATGAGACCAAGACTCATAACATGAAGAGCTGAGGGGTTGCAAAAGATTGTCTAGTTTTTGAACATCTAAGATTTAGAGATTAAAATATTTATGCAGCTAGGAACAACAAAATCTATTGCTTTTCCTCACAACTTGTTTTTCTTGCAATGTGAATGTCAGAATACTGATCATGCAAGCTTCTCCTCAGTCTTGTAATTTTTATAATTCTTCAGAAAAAAAAGCAAATTGGGTGTAAAATTTGTAACTTTCTTAAGACTTTTTCTAAAGGAGATTTAGGTTATATGACGACTGATTCTTGTGTGACTGCACTTGACAGCATATATTCAAATTCAAATTTTAGAAACTTTGCCAATTCAAGTGAAAACTTTCCAGATTGCTAATCATCCTCTCATCCTCCAGAAACAATTGCCCAAGTGATGTAAGAACATATATTGGTAAACAATTCACTTTTATCTTGCTTCTATTGAATTTTATTATAAACAAAGTAATTTATGTCCAATAAGAGCAATGTTCCCATCCATTATCTTCAGAATAGTTCCATTTTCATTACTGGAAATTTAATCACTTACTTTATCAAAATTTAATGTCACCAGTACAGATCTTCTCTTCCTTTATAACTCAGTTGTGAGACATTTTGCAAGTTACATATGTGCTGAGTGCAGATTGTACAATTAAATAAACTAATTTACATTTTAAAGTGCACTTTTTGCTTATTTTAATTTTCTTCAAGTTAATAATACCATATTTCCTTATGGCTAATATGCCATAGGCAGTATGGAAATGGGTTTAATGAATATTTAACACGAGAATGTCTTTTCTTGTATGATGCTGCCTCTTTTTAATACAATAAAAAAGGAAATATAATTATAGTGCATTTGAAACTTTTTTGACATAAAGGTTTAGATAGATGTTTTATACTAATATAAATCATTTTCATTCCTGAAGAGATTATAAGAGATTACAGATCCCTTTAGAATATGAAGTATGATATTTTTCTCCATTTTTGAGAGGACTAGCCAGGTAATGTAGAGGTTAAATGACCAGTCCAAAGACATAAGAATTGTAAGTGTGGGAAGATAGAAATTCAGGCTTTCCATTTTTTAGTATGTTGATTTTTTTAAATCGGGTAAACCTTAGCCTCAGTAATCTAGTATGTTTAAAAATAAACAGAAAGAATGAGTAATTCAAGCTCTTTCCATGTTATTTCTACCTAATAGCAGATAGTACATACTACATATTTAATTTGGATGCTGAATTAATGAACTTTGGCTGATTAATATAGGTTATAATGTTTATCTGAATATCATGCTTTCAAATACTGACCAATAAGAAGATATAATTTCTATCTGAAACTTCTATATTTGTATGTACATAAAAAGCCTTTGTAGGACAAAATTGATCTTAACTCACAATTACTACTACAATTCCATGTGTCCCTTGAATACATACAAATGTTTTATACAAAATTCTTAAGGAAATTCTATTTGAAATTTTCTATATCAGGCATTTTTACAGCCATTTGTTCCTTGAAATATTCTTTGAATAGTAAGAAAGTATTATCATTGTTTTCATTTCAATGATTAAAGGGAAAGTAAGGACAATTTGCCAAAAAGTCATATGTATAGGAAAGTGATATTTTTGGACTTCTTTCTAGGTCTTAACTCAGAATATGATTATACTGCACTATATTCTTAAACTAAGATACTTGTTATACAATGGCTTGCTTCCAAGTTAGCTATCCATGATGAAGCTTCACTTACATTGCCAGTGAAATAAAGGGAAATTAACTTGCCCTCAAAACTGAACTTGGAATTTACTGTATTTCCAAAGTACTATCATTCCAAATAGTGAGCCACCTGACTTGAAGCACAGATAATTTTCAAATAATTGTCTAGAATTACTTATCCTCAGGCTATGTAAAGTAAAAAGAATAGAATAAATAAGAAAATCTACCATATGTAAGTAAATGAGCAAATACGTAAATGGCAAATAGTGAACTCAGCATGAAGAATTGGTAAATATTGTAATTAACTCCTAATCATAAAGAAGAAAATTATGGTTTTTAAATAATGTTTGGAGACCTTTAAAGAATTCCGATTTATATGATATGGTTTCAAATAGCACAGCTATCTTATACAATTTTTCTAGGATGTCATCTTCTCACATTTATAAAGGTAATAGTACCCATTTTTCTTTTAAATAAGAATTTTAAAATTTCATTCAGACAACCTGTCACTGCTCGTCTACCAATGAGCCTTTCTAATAGTTTCCAACTGATCATTTGCCTTAGTCATTTTGAATTTAAGAGATTCTGAAGAGGCTAGAATAATATTTATTCAAAAAATTAATCATTGTTCTGGCATTCCAACACTGACTCACGTTTTTTTCACTGTAATATCAATAAAGACAGTATTGTGTGCTTTAAGGATGTTTTGAACATACTTTTTGAATACTTATTCAAAGTAAAGGAAAAGGAAATTATTGCTGAAATCTCACTCAAAGCCATGGAACCCACTCTTCTTCAGAATTTACACTGCCTTCAAATGTAAAATTTCTTGACTAGTTGAATGCTTTAGGAAAGTAGAGCACACTCGCGTCGTTATTAAAAAGTCACCGAGGGCCGGGGATTTAGCTCAGTGGTGCCGCTGCCTGCCTCACAAGTGCAAGGTCCTGAGTTTGATCCCTGGGTCCAAAACAAAACAAAACAAAACAAAACAAAACAAAACAAAACTCATTGATTCAATGAAACTAGTGTTTTCAGTTACAAAAGCTAGGATTTTACAAGTTTGGATGCTGGATAAACCCTATTAATTTAATATCAGAATCTGGAAACTTACTATGTTGGTGCCTTTCTAGCTTTGTCTAAAGCAGCTTAGGCAACCATTTCAATGAGATGCTGTGACAATCTCTAGGGACATATTTTTCCTCTTCTCTATTTTTCAATCCATATGAATTTAATTTTTCTCCTCCTTTAAAAATTTTACATGTTGAAGTCTGAACACTTAATGTGATTATATTTAGAGATAGAGCTCTTACAAAACTAGTGGAAGAGACCATAACAGTAGGACTAATCTCACAAATTGGTATCCTTATAAAAAGAGGAAGAAACACCAGAGAAATCTCCCTCCAGGAGCATAGGGAAAGGACTTCTGAGGACACAGAAAGAAGAGAGACCACAGGAGAAACCAGTGCTGAGATCTCTTGTTCTTGGACTCCCAGGCTCCATTTCTACCAGCATTCTTGCCTTCTGAACTACTAGAATCACCCACCAGGCTCTGCTTACACTGTTCTAGGCCTTCTTTAGCTCCTATCCCCAAACCTTTCCCAACTCTCCTTGCAAGTCAGTTCCAAAGGCTTCTGAACCACATGGTCAGAGATAGTCACAGCTATAACCCCACTTCTTTGGTACTAATTTTCTGTATCAGTTAGACTTCTATATCAGTCAGTGGGACACAACACCTGACACCTGCAATTTAATGGAGGAAAGGTTTAATTTGGTTCAAGTTTTCAGGAAACTCAGTCCAGGTTCGACAAGCTCTAAAGCAGAAACATCATCGTAGAAGTTCATAGTGAAGCAAAGCTCCATGGTTCCTGACACCAGGAAGTACAAGGGCTAAAGGACCAGATAAAACCAAGGTCATGCCTCTATGATCCAGCCATCCATAAGTCAAGGAAAGAAGGCTCAGAAGAACACAAACTTGCAAGTTTGCTTTGGACTTCTACCTTTCACAATTGTAAGAAAATGATTACCTTTTGCTCAAGCCACACACTCTTTGTTATGATAACCCTAATAAACCAATACAATGTTCAAAAAAATAAAAAGCAGACTTTTGAAGAGATATTTTGTACACCAATGTTCACAGCTGCATAACAGGTGGATACATGAAATGTGATATATATATATATTTTCATATTTTAAAAGGAAATGAATTCTGACATACTGTATAAACTTTGAGATTATTTTGCTAAGTGAAATAAGAGTGTCACAAAAAGCAAAGTACTGTGTGATTCCACTTGTATAAGGTACTTAGGATAGTCAAATTCGGATAGACAGAAAGTAGAATTGTGGTTGTAGGGTATTAGGGGGGAGGTTAAAACAATGTGTATAACACCACCTATAAAGAAGGAGAAAAAGCTAAAAGTAAAATACACTGCTGTCAGTACAATGGAAATTAAAGCTGATATTTTTTCACTTTCAGATCAAATTGACACTGTATCAATATTTAAAGGATTCCTATTTATGAAGTAAAAACTACTGAAATCATTAATGAAATCATATTATAAATTGAGATTTTCTTAATGCAACTGCATGTAGAAACAATAAATTAGATGCTTCATTGAAAAAAATCTGAAGATATTGAGTAAAATAAATGAAATACTGGTTTTGGAAGTAAAATTATCCATTCAATCTTCTCATAGTGTGGGCTTTAGATTGACATAGGATGAAAGTCAGAAAACCATTTCTAACTGAAAATTAGCTACATGATAATGAGAGATCTAGAAATCCATTCATTTAAATTTTGCTCTAACAACTCTTAAGGCAAATGAAAATTCTCTCTCTCTCTCTCTCTCTCTCTCTCTCTCTCTCTGGTTTGCTTGACTTCTTTAAACTGCTGGAAGCTGATCCTTTCATATCTGTGTTTAAGGAAGTGCTGAAGGTCATAGCACTCAAAGCCAGCGTCGGCAGGCATCCTACCATGATAATCTCTGCAGAGGTCAGGGGTGAGGAAGACTCAGAGAAGAGGTAAATCTTACCTGTCCACAGTCCAGTGGAAATAATTTCTTCCTCTTTTCACTAGGGAACTGTTTCTGATAGAAAAGCAGGGAGTTCCACTAAGAAAACAATGGAATTCCTTCTATTTTATGGAGATATTTTTATGAGATAAAAATAGTAAAGTGTTTATTTTCTTAGTGTTTTAAGGTATAATATAGTACATGTAATATTTATTAGGGGTGTATGGACTATAGTGTGTCCCTCCAAACTTATGCTCAAACTTCAACATGAATGTATTTGGAGGGGGAATCTATGAGAAGGTGAAAAGAGTTAAATGGATGAATAAGGGCTTGTTCCTAATCCCAGAGGACTAATGCCCTTGTAAGAAGAGAAAGGGGCACCAGAGCTTCCTTTTGTCAAGCATGTGAGGATACAGTGAGGTGAGGGTTGGCTGTCAATAAGCCAGGAAAAAGGACCTCAGCAGAAACCAAAGCCTCCTAAACCTGGACTTTGAATTTACTAGCCTCCTGCACTGTGAGAAAATAAACTCCTTTTATTTAAGCCATCCAGCCTTTTGTGCTTTGTTATGGTAATCTGAAACAAAACAGCTTGGAGAAGAAGATGTCGGCATGTTTTCTATTCCATTGTGTTGGTCTTTAGTTTTTTGATATCAAATGAAGGTACAGAATATTCATTTGAGACACAAGTTCCATTATTATCATTTTTCTGGCTAAGAAGAGTACATTTACTGTGAGATTTACCATCCTTGGAAGCTCCTAGTTTTTTTATATTGCCTTTTCCTATATTTAGTGAGTATTTGGAAGATGAGAACTTATTGCTCTTACTTTTTCTCCATAAAAATCCCACTTATACATTTTCCAATGTAGAGCTTGAAGTGGTGCTGGTTAAAACTTTATTGATAGAGAATCCAACTCTCCTTTATCCTTAAAGACAGATGTTTAAAAGTTAGTTTCTGCTATTCTGTATTTTAAAATCGGAAGTAAAAATGGTTGGTTGAATATCAGTTCTAACATTTTTATTTCACAATTCAAGACATTGGCTCCAAGGAACTCAAAAGGCTTGTCTTCAGTCAGACCTTTTGTCAGTGATGAGAAAGGGGAAATATTTCTGGAAGAGAGATGATGAAAGAATAAAGGAGAATGCATAACTTGCAAAATGTACCCTGAATCAAGAGGAGATAAACAGGGCCAGAGAAAAATCATGCTGTTTATCACAGACCATCTTAACTCCCATCCTTTTACCACTGGTTTATTTTACCCCCATGTGTTTTTAGTAAGACCCCCCCCCCACACACACACACACTGATCAGCAGTTTCCACATGGATTCATAAATCTTAGAGATAAAGAACTCAGTTGCAGTAACTCCCTAATTTCTCAGTCAGACTAATCCCTCCTAAGAGCGTCCTATAACTCCACCACCACTAGGGTGAGACTCTTCCCTAGTTTCACTGTCTTCCTTATGAAAGGGGCCCATGGTTTTTGTTTTGTTGTTTGTTTGTTTGCTCCAACAGATTTACCTGTGTTTACCATAGGATTGTCCTTGGTTGTCTTTAGTTACAGAAAAAAAGAATCTCAAACCACAAATTGTAAAACATGCAATTCTTTGGATTTTGTTCCAGAAACAATTCCTACCTCTCCCTAGGTTTTATACTGTCAGAAGTCTACTATCTTTTTTTAAAGTATGATCTCTATTCAAAATGAATATTATCTTTCCTTTTGCCTTATTTATTTTCCAATTTCTATATTCTTATTATATATGTCAGTTACAGTGGGGAAACATCTTACAGGATATTAGTTTCTGAATTCAGCAAATCTAGAAAATGTTAGAAAAATTTTCTTAAATTCTTGATTAAAAACAGTAATATAAGGGTTGGAGATGTAGCTCAGAGGTAGAGTACTTAGCTAGCATGAACGAGGCTCTGAGCTTGTGCAGGCATACTTATTAAAAAAATTATGATTGATATAACTGAGAACCAAGTATGTATTACACATACACATGATATAATTTGTCAGGTCAATTCGAAATACTGTTTCTTTTCAATTCCTTTTAAGTGAAACTCAAAAGTGATACAACTACTGTAATACAGTGAGGTCTAACTTTATAAACTTAATTTATTTTTTTTAAGATTTTGGAGAAAATGGTTGCATTTGTGTTTGTGTGGGGTAGATAGCCATGGTTGTGTTTGTCAACCAATGCAGAGTTTGCAAAAGAAAACAAAATTCTGCCGAACTTTTTCATTTGCAAATCCACTTGTTTACCAAGAGAAACATTCATGAACTGAAGCATGAAGGCACCAATAAACTAGACTTTGTAATGTTAATATATGTCTTGGTTTCATTTAAGTGCATATCTCCTAAGCACTTTATTTCACCATCATTTCCTAAAAGGTTTCATTCAGAACAATTTAAATCACTTGTTAAAATGTCATGCTAAGTGTTAGTGTGGAAGATTTATAGAAAATACTGTGGTGGTAAGCCCAGGTACTACCATCAACTAGCAAGTTAGCCTCAAAGATTTTTAAACATAAATTTTGTACTATTACACATGAAATTTATGAATAATTATTAAAATAAAGTATAGGATCATTCTGTAAGTGGGAACATTCTACAAGTTTTCACAGAATGTGAATATTTTACTACATATTAGATTATCCAATAAATATATGCAACATGTAATGATAAAAAATCTGTTTGAATCTGAAAACAGTATTGACAGTTGCCTATTGTGGATACTGCAGTATTATTTTGAGTAAGTCATTTAAACTTTTGAAGATAATGAGTTCTATCATAGTAATAAATGTCCCATCTCTTTTGATTATTGTGAATTTCAGTTGATGTAATGAAAACACTGAGTTGTTTCATAAGCTTTAGTATATTAGGAAGCGAAGTATGTACATATTTCAATTACAATTAGAAGTTATATAAGCATAGAACAAAGTAAGAACACAGCTTCAGAAATTAAATATCTCATGTTAGATAGAAATCTTTTTCTTCAAAATAAATATGATAACCATGTATTAACTATTACATTAGATTGCATACTGTGTGAAAAGATGTCCTGAAAAACAAAGATCAATAATGCTGTTCCTACACCACCTTAGTATTACCATCTAGCCTTTCCAAACCTCTGTCTACTAATTTGAAAGTTCATGATAGAAAAAAGTAAAAAATCCACCTATCATAGGTAGCTCCTAGATAGAGTGACTGATATGGCAAAATGATGTCCACTCTTCTGCAGCTCACTCTTAGATTTTCTAGTCTGTCAACATTTGAACAATTCCTTATTGTGTTTCAGAGCCTGGGCTCCTCCACATGAATTTTCTTCCACCTTTCCTCTAGAAAACAAAACAATCAAATTATATCCTTGTTCTCTCCTCAGTCTCATTACTCTTCCAATATAATTCAGGCTAGGTAGACTTATTTGCTTATGACAGGTTCTGTTACACCTGATAAAGAATTACCCTCAGCTTTTTCTTGTTATGCAAATAAATGAAAAGATATAAAAATAGAGGACATAAAGAGACAGCTTAACTTGTAAAAATATAATCTTCCATAGATTTTAAATACATGCCTTCTCTCTAAATATCCTTGTTTATTATTTGGAAGATTATAAGAAACTGAAACTATATATTTTCAGAATAAACTTATCCATTTTCATTCAAATGAGACTTCCTAACAATTCAATATAATATTGATTCTTAGAAGTGGACCTAGAGCAGTAAACCAGTGTTAGCACGCACTGTGTTTTCCACTTACCTGAGGTTTGAATGAATCATTGCATTGATGCTGACATAATGAATGTCCTTATATTGCTATGTTTTACACAAAAGTTGGATTGCATTATTATCATACATGACAAAATATCCTCTGTTACAACTCTATACTTAGTATGAACTTACAAATGATAGGAGCACTGTTTTTAGGAGCATTTTACCATCCCTAAATTAACTTTGTATTTTCTTTAATAAAATTTGATAAGAAAAACTATTTAAAATGTCTTAATATCATGATTACTGTGATAGGTAAATATACCAAATTAAACAAGAATTAAAATGCATAAGCCCTGAGCTGTCAGAAATAAGGCCAGAGAATACTTAATTATGTGATATATTCAGATAACTTAGGTGATACAGGAAATTATGGTAGAGAAATCTCAAAATACTTTTCTTTTTTGGCAGTAGAACTTATTTTAAGTTATGAATTAATAAGATTGTCCTTTTGCTTTTCTACTTCATATTGTCTCATTTTTTTTTTTTTTTTTGGTGCCAGGGATCGAACTTGGGACCTGGCACTTGCGAGGCAGGTGCTGGAACCACTGAGCTAAATCCCCGGACCCATATTGTCTCATTTTTAAATCTCCATGAACTATGTATTTTTAAGTCAAAATGAAGGAAATGGCAAACATTTTTAACAATTTATAACACAGTAAAACAAACAAATAAACTGCACAACTGTATTCAGCCAGCAAAACTAGAAATTCTGGTTTCTTTTTTGATTAATACTCACATTTTCTTAGTAATTATAAAACAAAATGTAGCTAGTACACATAAATTATTTCCCTCAAGTATTTTACAGAGATTCAGATTCCTGCAGACAACGTAAAACCACAATTTAGCTGTGTATTGGAAAATACCTAGTCACACCAAACATTTTGATGGGGGGATGCTTAATTGAATTTAAATAAATGTGGCTTGTTTATATTTAGATTTTATCTTTATTCTATATTAATATCCCATTCTAATAACTTTTAAAATTTATTTACTTCTTTACATCATATGAAGCCCCATATGTCTAAGTAACCTATTATTTTTGCATCTTAATAATAGACTATGTAATATTTTGGTCTACCCCTACAGGAAGGTAATCCTAAATTCCACCAGTTTTAAGAAAAACTCCATGAAAATTTTAGATGTTGTTTCTTAATCTAGGTTTCTATGCTGGGATATGATGCCTCAAGAGAAACCAGCCAAGATGACACTTTGATCTTGTACTTCTAGCCTCTACAAATACAAGAAATAAATAACATCACCCAGTGTGTGCTTTTGTATTATGACAACCTTAATTGACTTACCTTTTGAGTTTTATCTTCTCTTCTTGCAACTACATTCAAGAGTTTCTTTCAGTCGCAACCTTCTTACTCTCCTGCCCCCAATTTACATGCTAGAATTCTACTTAGAATTTAAAGTCTATATCAAATACACTTTTGAAATATTTTTGTTTCCTCACCATATATTTTCCTTCCCCAGTAGCATATAATTTGTCCTACCTGTTATCCCCTTTAACATATTTATATATCTCAATCTAGTCATAATATGCTGATTAACATTAGTTATCTGATATTTACTTAATGTCTAATAAATTAATTAAGCAGTACATTGATTTAGTTAACTCTGAGATCCTTACATGCTGATCACGATTACCTGATAGGTTTTGTTGTCATTGTTATTGTGTTGTTATTTTAGGTAGAACTTAGAAAAGGAAAAATTGTTATTGTTTATATCTAGATATTCCCACACAGCCATATGAATTCATAGGTGGGGCTTTGGGGAGATGACTGGATCATGGGAGTATGATATTCATCAATGAGTTAGTCCACTGATGAGGTTATAGGTAAATGTCATCATAAGAGTTAAAGTCTGGTGGGTGGAGGTAGGTCACTGAGGGCATGGCCTAGAAAGGTGCATTTCCCTCCTTCCTCCTTGATCTCTCTCTGCTTCCTGTCTGCCATATGATGAGCTCTTTCTCCTAGAAATGCCCTTCGGCCATCTTACCTTGCCTTGGAGACAGATGATTATGAACTGAAACCTCTACAGATTGGGAACCAGAATAAACCTTTCTACCTTGGAGTTGTTTTGCATGTTAGGTATTGTGCTTCAGTGATAAAAAAAATTAACTAAGACAATTATTATTACAATACCAGGTGGAAATTAGAAAAAAAAAAACAAAGTTGAACTCAGTATAAGAATGTTCTTTTTTTTTAAGAATTGAATGTTTTATTGTCTTATTTTATTATTTCATGTTTGCAATATATCATGAATACATTCATTGTAAATAGTTGGTCCATGTATATGACACATCTTATTTCTTTTTACATCCCCTTCTGCTCTGTCCTCAGAAGTTCTGATATAGGGTACCAAGTCATCCAAAAAATTATATAGGGCAAGTAATCCAAAAATGGTATCCAAATAAGCAAAAATAATAAAAAAAGGGAAATATAACTCCCAACCTGCTAGATATCTGAAATGTGAGTTCGCATTCTCTAAAGTTGAAGAATGAATTCTAGGAACAGTGGAGGTTAAGAGTAGGAAAAATTTATTGAGAGAAAGAAAGCTTCTGTCTAAGAGAGACAGAAGGGAGATGGGAAAGTGGATTAACTGTCCATCCTGCTTTTCAAAGGTGTTTTATTAAGCAGACACAAGGTGAGGCAGGTTCAAAGTGAGACAAAACTCTAAGACTCAATGAAAAATTACAAGGTGGGCATGAGGTGGGAGAAAACCATGATCAACTAATAAGATTACAAGTACAATTACCCAGGTAACATTGATTAAATGGGGATCAAATGGGAAAACAAGTCATGCACAAGAAATTTATGGAAAGGAAATTATTTAGGGAGATTGATTATTATTTTGAATATCAATCACTGTTATTCATCTCTAGGGGAAGTTGTATCTCTTTTCTTTTTATAATGCTAAACAGTAAACGTGCTTCAATTGCTTTTCTATGCTGAGGGTTCAGCTTTGTCTAACTGCCTTATAATAATTTCTAACTAACTTGCTATCTGCCATACTTCCTCCATTTCTTAGTATCCTTCACATTTGGCAAAAATCTATCTCTCTGTTTGTCTATGTTTTATTTTGTTCCCTTCTAGGTAACTTTCCAAGGGGTTAAAATACTTTCTTACAACTGTAAGCAATTGTATCTCATCATCACTAGAATTTTTCAAGCAAGAAGTTGTAGGGGAATAACAAGATCAGAGTACATGTATGTTTCTTTACTACTACTGTATAGCATAATTTTGAATAATGTAAGTATTTAATTTAATGAAAGTATCTATTTGATCTGGTTATGTATCAGCAAAGGTAACTAGCACAATGCACATGAAATTATCATCAAATAGCAAGATACGAAACTAAACAAAGGTAAACCATACAGACATGTGTATCCCTCTGCACTGTATGCCTTCCTTTAGGCTAGAATCCTTTATGTGAGATTCACATAAGCTCACTACTGAATTTGTAGAGATGGGAATCAATTCACTCATTTAGAAAGAAGCAGCTATGTAAAATTTTGCCCCAGATTCTTAACTTAAAATAGTTCCCAGTAGAGAATGTTTTCTTTCTAATTTTTCTTCTCACTCCAGCTGCCTGAAAATCTTCCCCCTCCACCTATCATTTTATGAATTATTTTAAGTTTGGTTTTAATGTAAAATTTTATGAAACAATGGGATATATAGACATCTTTAGGGATCTCTGTGTCTCCACAGATATGTTCACATTTCAATAGAGATTAAGAAATGCAAAGTAAAGTATTAGTAGGTAGTAAAGGACTGGCCTGGAAATAACTTTCATGATATTTATATAAAAATTATTAAACTGATAAGTAAGTTTGAGTGGCCTACTTGATACTTTAAGTTAATTACTGGTTATTTTTATATATTTTTAACATGTGTGAAAAATTTCACAATATAACATCAAACCACTTTTTGCCTTGGATGGATTTTTCATCTTGAACACAAAATGTACTTTGACATATATTTTATTTCATCATACTTACTAAATGAATTTGGGTTTCTTTCCAAACAATGTAGTTTGAGAATTTCCTGATTATTTTACAATAAAAAATTTTACATTTATTCAGGTACTCCTTTGGTGGTTATATAGTTATGGCTTTGCTACAAAATTTGTCTGTCTCTGCTGAAAGGAATACATCTCCATCCAACTGAAATGAGTTTAGCCATGTGACTTGCTCTGGCCCCTTTAAAAGAACTAAAACAGTCTACCAGTACTAAGAAGCATTAAATATCATTGCACATATCTGTTGGTTTCTTATTGTTGATTTTACCATAAACAGTAGTCTACATAAGAAGAATTGGTAGTTTAGCCCTGGTTCCAGAATGAGAGAACAAGTGGAACAGATTCACAGTCCTGGATCAGAAAACTTGAGACTGACACAGATATAATAAGAAACATAGCAGACCTGAAGATCATTTAGTAGGAGACAAAAACTGTTGTAAGCCTCTGAGATTTGAGATTATTTTGCTAATACAAATAATTTTGACACTATCTACAATAAATATCTGCCAAAATCAATCTTTAAAAATATGCCTCCGAGATTTCTATTTGTTGGTAGATAGGCATATTTTATCTATTGTTGTCATAAGTACATCTGAAACCCTGACATAAAACAAACACAAGACTCTGAAAGACAGAGAGAAGATAAAGCCCTGACCAAAGACCTTAAGAAGTAAAGGACAGACTGTGGTGAGTATACTCAATTTTCTTTATGTCACATACATAACATTAAATCTGAGGAAACTAAAAACACAGAAATACCAATGAACATAGAGAATAGTCTCTTTAATCAAAGAAATATGAAGTGGACAGCCTACCAGAGCAAATATATTTTAGACAATAAGGATTCTACCTAAATAGAGTAGGATGGGAGGATATACACAACTCTCACCCTAACTATATTCATAAAGACTAAGTAGAAAAACTAGACTCCTACAAAACTATAGTGAAGCAATTCAGCATTTCCACTGGAATGATGTCAGAGAAGGCCAAGTAAGGGTTATATCCTTATATCCTTGCTAAATTGTAACAAGTATACCTTGACCATCTCCACTAAAATTGTGTCAAGGAAGGTTATAGTGGAGAATCATAGTACTTACCATTATCTACTTGTAATCAGATCACACCTATTACCCTGACAGTGGAGATTAACAAAACTTGGAATTCCCACACTGCCAAGAAATAAAGAGGAATTTTCGCTATTTATTGGTGTCAATAGAAGTTGAGTGAAGAAAATACATTTGTTTTTTTTTATTCTTCTTTTAATTAAATACTTTTATTGGTACATTGTAGGTATACAACACAATTGCATTTCTCGTTGGGAATTGTACCTTCACATAATGCATCTTGGTTCTTATTTTTTCCCCATTCCTAGCCCTCCTTTCACGCCCTCCACCCTTCCCTATTTACAAAGACTTTATTTCCATTTTTTCCATTTCTCAGCATTTTTCCTTTCTCTTCTTTCCTTTCCCCTGTCCCTCCCACTACCCCTACCCCTTTGGACCTTCTCTTCCTATTTTGCATTATCAATTATTCATTCTAATCATTGGTACATTTTAGGTATACAATATAATGACATTCATCATTGGAAATTTGCACCTTTACATAGTCTCTCTTGGTTCTTATTTTTCACCCTTGCCCAGCCCTCCCTTCAACCCCTCCATTCCTCCATATTTACAAAGATTTTATTCCTATTTTTCCATTTTCTCATATTAATTCCATTCCCTTCTATCCTTTACCCTAGCCCTCCCACTTCCTTCCCCTTTCCCCTTTTCTTCCTATTTCATATTAACTATTATACATTTTAGTCTGTATTTACACTTTCAGTTTTTCACACCAGTGAAACTATTTGGTATTTATACATGTGTGTCCTATTTATTTCACTTAAGAGTATCACTTCAATGTGCATCCACTTAGCTATAAATGTCTCTAATTTCTCATTTTTTATGGCTGAGTAGTACTCCATTTTATAAAAAAAATACATTTTCTTTATCCAGTCTCCAGTTGATTGGCATTTGGGCTGTTTCTAAGTTTTAGCTATCACAAACTGTGCTGCTATGAACATGGGTGCACATATATCACTGTGGTATGATTCTTTTAATTCCTTGGGGAAGATCCCCAGCAGTGGAATAGTGGGGTCAAATGGGACTTCCAGTCCTAGCTGTTTGAGGTATTTCCACAGTGGTTGCACCAGTCTACACTCCCACCAGCAGTGGAGCAGGGTTCCTCTTTCCCCACAGCCCCACCAGCATTTGTTATTGGTTGATTTCATGATAGCAGCCATTCTTTCTGGAGTGAAGTGGAATCTCAGCATTGTTTTCATTTGCATCTCTCCAATGACCAGTGATCTTGAATATTTTTTCATGTATTTATTTGCCATTTCTACTTCTTTGTGTGAGAAATGTCTGTTCATTTCAGATGCCCATTTTCAGATTGGGTCTTTAAATTTGGGAGGTCTGATCTTTTTAAGTTCTTTATAGATTTGAGATAGTAGACCTTTGTCTGAGGAAGAGCAGGTGAAGATATTTTCTCACATTGTGGGTTGTCTCTTCACACTGCTGGTGGTTTCTCTTGCTGTGCCGAAGCTTTTTAATAAGAAGAGATCCCACTTGTTGATTGTTTGTGGTAGTTCACGGGCAACTGAGGTTTTGTTCATAAAATCTTTTCCTACACTGATGTCATCAAGAGTTCTACCTAACCTCTGTTCCAACTGGTTCAGAGTTTCTATTTTAATATTTAGATCTTTAATCCATTTTGATTTTAGTTTAGTGCTTGGCAAAAGATATAGGTCTAGTTTTAATCTTTGGAAAGTTGAAGCCCAATTTTTCCAGAACCATTCATTAAAGAGGCTATCTTGCCTCCAGTGAGGGTGTTTGGCTCCTTTATCGAAGATGAGATGGTTGAGTGTGTCTGGCATTGTTTCTGCATCTTCTAATGTGTTCCACTGGTCCTCAGGTCTGTTTCTTTGCCAGTACCATGCTGTTTTTATCACAGTAGCTTTGTAGTAGAGTTGCAGGTTGGGGATAATGATACCCCCTGCCATGTCTCTGTTACCTAGAATTGCTTTTGCTATTCTGGGTCTCTTCTTGTTCCAAATGAATTTTTGGATTGTTTTCTCAAGGTCTGTGAAGTATGCTGCTGAGATCTCACTTGGAATTGCATTAAATCCATGTAGCAGTTTTGGAAATATGGCCATTTTCACTCTATTAATCCTTCCTACCCAGGAGCAGGGGATGTCTGTCCATTTTCTGATATCATCTTCAATCTCTCTTTTCAGAGTGGCATAGTTTTCAGAGAAGAGGTCTGTGATTTCTTTCATTATGTTGTTTCTTAGGTATTTCAGTTTTTTGGATGCTATTGTGAAACGAATTATTTGCCCTATTTCTCTCTCAGTGAGTCTGTCATTGGTGTAGAGGAAAGCTATTGATTTTTGTGTGTTGACCTTGTAAGCAGTTAGTTGACTGAATTTGGTTATTAAGTCTAGAAGACTTCTGGTGGAGTTGTTGGGGTCTTCTATATAGAGTATATATCATCTGCAAATAATGACAATTTGACTTCTTCATTTCCTATCTTTATTCCTTTTATTTCTTTCTCTTGTCTAATTGCCGTGGTTAATGTTTCCAGACCTATATTGAACACGAGTGGTGATAGTGGATATCCTTGTCTTGTTTCTGATTTTAGTGTGAAGGATTTCAGTTTTTGACCATTTAGGATGATATTGGTTGTTGGTTGTTCATAGATGGTTTTCATCAATTTGAGGTAGAGATCATCTATTCCAATTTTTTGTAGGGGATTTATCATAAATGTATGTTGGATTTTGTCAAAAGCTTTTTCTGCCTCTATGGAGATAATCATATGGTTCTTGTCCTTGACTCTATTGATATAGTGTATTACATTGATTGATTTTCATATATTGAACCATCCCTGCATCCCTGGGATGAATCCCACATGATCAGCGGGTATGATCTTCTTGATGATCTTCTGCATTCTGTTTGCCAGTTTCTTATTAAGGATATTTGCATCTATGTTCATTAGTGAGATTGGCCTATAGTTCTCCTTTTTGGTTGGATCTTTCTCTGCTTTGGGGATCAGGGTGATGCTTGCTTCCAGGAATGAATTTGGGAGTATTGCTTCCCTCTCAATTTCACTGAAGAGTTTACACAGTAGTGGCAGCAGTTCCTCTCTAAATGTCTTGTAGAATTCAGCAGTGAAGCCATCAGGGCCTGAGCGTTTCTTAGTTGATAAGTTTTTAATTACATTTTCAATTTCATTGGTTGATATTGGGTTGTTCAGAATTTTTAGATCTTCTTCATTCAACTTTGGTAATTCATATGTATCTAGGAATCTGTCCATTTCTTCTGTGTTTTCCATCTTATTGGTGTATAGGTTCTCGATGTAGACACTGATGATCCTCTGGATTTCTGCTGGGTCTGTTATCATTTCACCCTTTTCTTTCCTAATTGCATGGATTTGGGCCATTTCTTTCCTTTTGCTGATAAGATTGGCTAAGGGTTTGTCAATTTTGTTGATTCTTTTGAAGAACCAACTCTTGGCTTCATTGATTTTTTTTGTATCATTCTCTTAGTCTCCATTGCATTGATTTCTCCTCTGATCTTCACAGTTTCCTTGTATGAGCTTTGGGGTTGTCCTGTTCTTCTTTTTCTAAAAGCTTGAGGTTCAGCATCAGGTTGTTTAATTGGGCTCGTTCTGTTTTTCTAATATGCATATTCACTGCTATGAATTTCCCTTGTAAGGCTGCTTTCATTGTGTCCCATAGATTGCAATATGTTGTATTGTTGTTGTTATTTAATTGAAGGAACTGTCTGATTTCTTCTTTAACTTCCTCTGTGACCCATTGGTTATTCAGAAGTGTGTTGTTCAATTTCCAAGTGTTTATGAAATTTTTCCAGTTTCTCTTGCTATGGATGTCCAATTTCATCACACTGTGGTCTGATAATATACAGGGGATAACTTCTATTCCTTTGCACTTACTTAAACATGTTCTATGTGTGAGTATGTGGTCTATTTTGGAGAATGAGCCATGTGCAGTTGAGAAGAATGTGTATTCTGATTTTGTGGGGTGGAACACTCTGTAAACATCTGTTAAGTTCATTTGTTCTAGAGTTTGATTGAGTTCTAGTATTTCATTACTTAGATTTAGTCTAGTTGATCTATCTATTTGTGACAGTGGGGTGTTGAGGTCCCCCACTACAATTGTATTACTGCATATATGACTTTTCATGTCCATTAGTATTTGTTTTATATATTTGAGCACACTAGTGTTTGGTGCGTAGATATTTATGATTGTCATCTCTTCCTCTTGGATTCTTCCCTTTACAAGGCTGTAGTGTCCTTCTTCATCTCTCTTAATGAGTGTTGGTTTGAAATCTACTTGATCTGCCAAGAGGATAGCTACTCTTGCTTTTTTTCAGGTTCCTGTCGCATGGAGTATTGTTTTCCACCCTTTAAGTTTCAGCCTATTAGTTTTCTTTTGAATGAAATGTGTTTCTTTTTTGCAGCATATTGTTGGATTTTGCTTCTTGACCCATTTTGCTAGTCTATTTCTTTTGATTGGTGAATTGAGACCATTAATGTTGATGGTTATAACTGAAATGTATTGACTTGTCATTGCCATGACTTTTTCTTTTTGTTGGGTTCTCCCCCTCTACATTTATTTTCTTGTCATGCCAGATGGGTTCATTCTGCTTTGCTTCCTGGGGTTGTGATCGTCAGTGTCTGTTCCTAGGATATTGTGTCAAATTCTTTGGAGTACTGGTTTGGTATTCACGAAGTTCCTAAGGTGCTCTTTGTCATGAAAGTATCTTATTTCTCCATCCATTTTGAAAGATAGTTTTGCAGGGTACATCAATCTGGGTTGGAGGGTGTTTTCTTTTAGGGTTTGGAATATGTCACTCCAAGCTCTTCTTCCCTTGATGGTTTGTGTTGAGAAGTCTGCTGTGATTCTGATGGGCTTTCCTTTGTATATGATTTGTTTCTTTTCTCTAACTGCTTGTAGAACTTTGTTCTTCTGTTGTGTTTCTGGAATCTTAACAATTATATGCCTATGTGTAGATTGTTTTTGATCAAGGCTATTTGGAGTCCTATATGACTCACTTTTCTCTATGTCAAGCTCTTTTCCCCTGCTTGGGAAGTTTTCTGCCATCACTTCTGTGAACTGTGTTTTTATGTCATCTTCACTCTCTCCTGTTTCTTCATTGAGACCAATCAGTCTTATGTTATTCTTCTTTGCATCATCTAGCAGCTGCTGGATTGACTTCTTATGTTTCCTTATAATTTTGAAGCAATTTTTCTTTTCCTGGTCATTAATTGCAATCTTATCTTCTATATCTGAAATTCTGTCCTCACATTGGCTCATTGTGCTGTGTAGACTTTCAATGGAGTTTTTCATGTCCTGGAAATCTATTGGCATCTGTTTTATGGATTCCATTTTTTTTCCTATGGTGGGATGCCATCATGTTCCTCAGCTCCTCTCTAGGTTTATTTATCATGTCTTGCACTAGGGGCACAATTTCTCCTGTTATCTGAGAAATTATTTCTGATTTCATTTTTTCCAGATCCCCTTTTGTTGCCAGTTCAGTGGGTCCAGGTGGTTGAGTATCAGAGTGTTCCATCTCATTTCCCTTTGGATTTGCTGTAGGTGATCTGGAAGTCTGGTTTTGAGACTTATTTATGTGTTTTCTCATTTCAACTGGAGGGGGGATCTGTTGACGCCTGCACGGATCACCTCCTCTGTGCTGGGAGAGATGGGCCAGGGGCTGGGAGCAGTGGTAGGGATAGTGGCCCAAAAGCCCTTTCCTGTGGGCTGGGAGCAGCGGGAGGGATGGTGGCTAGGAACCCCTTCCTCTGGACCAGGAGCAGTGGGATGGCGGCTCAGAAGCCCCTACCTCTGGGCTGGGAGTGGCCAGACTCAGTATAGTGGTCTAGTGGTCTGGTGTCCTCTGGGTCTTTGTAGTGTGGATCCAGGTGGCTGTACAGAGGATCGGGAGTGGGAGGTGTCCAGTGGATTGTTGTGGGTCGTGGGCTGATTAGGTGTGTTGCATGCCACTTGCCACCTCTGTAGGGCATGCCACATTTCTACCCCTTTGTGTCAGCAATAAGTCAGCATTTATGCTTCTCTTCTTTCCTTTTTGGAGCAATATCAGAAAAAAGAATCTAAAACATCAGATTTAAATAAGATCCAGCAGTTCATATAAAATATGAATAGAGAAATGTTCTAGTTTAAATAAAAAAATCACTCAGCATACCAAGAACTAGAAAATTGTAAAGTAAATGCAAAACTCAATAAGTTGATGCTAACAAGTACAGAATGGAGAAGTTAGAATTATCTGGCAAATATTTTAAATCTGTTCAAATAAATATGCTTCAATGATCAATTACAAACACACTTCAAACAGATTAAAATAAATGATAAGAAAGCTGCAACAAAGAAATGTCTCAGAAAAACAGGAAAGATATAAAGAAAAGATAGACATTTTAGAATTGAAAAATAAAACAACTGATATGAAAAGACCAGTGGACAGGTTCAATAGCAGAACATGTTGAACAGAACCAGTGAACTGGAAAACAGTATTATAGAAATGACTCAGTCTGAGCAACATAGAGAAGATAAGAAAATGGGTAAAAAAGAATGGAACCTCAGAAACCTATAAAATTAACAAAACATTAGCATTCATGTCATTGAAGTCTTGAAGAAAAGAGAGGCCAAAAAATATAATAATAATAATGTCCGAAAAGATTTTCAGATTTGGCAAGAGAGATACACTTCAAGACATTATACACACGTATATTCAAAGAAATATATGCCAAGAAAATAAAAATAATAAATCTCTAAAATCTAAGAAAAGAAAAAAAAACCCTCAAAAGTATGCAGAGAAAAACGATCTCTTACATTTTTGGAGAGCAATATATGACATAAATTTTCTTATGAGAAACCAAGAAGAATGGAAGGAAGCAGCACAATACTTTTCAAGTGCTAAACAAAAAATAAATGAACCTAAAACCCTGTACCAGTAAAAATATCCTATAAGGATGAAAACAAAATCAATTGTCAGATGAAGAAAAACAAATAATTTGTTGCCAGTGGACATGATGGCTAAAGGAAGTTGTAAAGAAAGAAAATTATAAAAAACAAATCTTGAATGACCAGGAAAGAAAAAAAGCATATTGTAAGCAAAGTATTGATAAATACAATAGACTTTCCTTCTTTTGAATTTTATACATTTTTCTAAATTTTAACAACCAATACAATTACAAATACTACCTCATGTGTTTCTCAATATATGTAGATTATCTAAGAAAATTATTTTATGAGTGGAATAATGTAAAAGAACGTTAAAGGACATAAGATTACTATGCTTCACTGAAACTGGTAAAAGTTTTGACATTGGTAGACTATGGCAAGCTAGGAGATGAGATGTATGATACAGGCACTCTAAAGTATCTCTCAAAACAGTAAGCTCATGAACACTGTACATAAAGCAATCTATTAATCATAAAAATATTCAAGTTATTTACAAATAGGAAAAAAGGGAAAATCAAACAATAATAAAAAGTAAAATAGTAGGTCATTCCTAACATATTAATAATTACATTTAGTCTAAGTGGCCAAATCCATTAAGGACAGAGTTTGTCATAATAAATTTAGAAACATAACACAGAAGTATGCTTTACATAATAAACTCACTTCAAATATAACTGTACAGGCAAATTGAAAGTAAAATGGTGGAAAAATATTTCATGCAAACATTTTTCAAAGGAAAAGAAAATTATTTTTAAGTAGCTATAGAAATATATGAATGGAAACCATATTTTGGGCCATAAAACTAATCTCAATCAACTTTAAAAATTTAAAATCATACAGAGCAGACACAATGAAATAAAATTAAAAACAAATAACAGAAAAATAAATAATTCAAATACTAGAGAACTAAATTATAGAATTAATCTGTGAGTCAAAAATGAAGTCCCCCAAATCAGTAAGAAACAATATCACAATCTCTTCCAGGAAGCAAGAAAACATTACTTAAAAACAATGATTCCTTATTCATATTATGAAGTTACTGTCAGCTAGATATCAACCAAGAAAGTACCAAAAGTAGCAACATCAACAAAAAAACAATAGCAAAGACCAGTAACTAATAAATAATGACAAAATGGTCCTTAAAATTTTAGCAAACAAACAACATTAAAAAATATTACACATAACCAAATGTGATGTGTTCCTGTGATGGAAGTTTAGCTTAATATTTGGAAATCAATCAACGTAATCCACTAGACTAACAGAAAGAAAAAAATCACATCATCATACCATTCAATCTAGGAAAAACAAGTTGAAAAAATTCGATATTCATTCATGATAAAAGTTCCAGAAAATAAGGAATAAAGGAGAAATTCTTTAACTGATCTAACAACAACAACAAAAAAGGTCTGTCATCATCCTTAATGGAGAAAGACTGAAGATTTTCAACTAAGAATCAGAACAAAGCAACCATGTGTGGTGCTGTTGCTCATAATTATCATATCATAGCTCTGGAAGTTCTAACTAGTAGGATAGGACAAGGAATGGAAATAAAAGGCATAAAACCAAAAAGAAGAAATAAAACAGGCACTCCTTGCAGATGATATGATTGTCCAAATAGACATTCTAAGACATTTCAAATTTGCCTCAGATTGAACAATTTATTACCATAGTGTTGGTCTTGTCCCAGTGGATTTATAAGAACATGGCACAAATGTGTAAGCACAAGATGTGCCATTTCAGAGTTTCAATCATCTTTGCCTATTGTGTTCCTACCATGTTTAACCCTATTTGAAAAAGGATGAGTAGCATTACACTGCTTTGAAGTTTTAAGTGGAGGTATTTAGACCCCTTCACTGTTAGGAAACAGTATTTAGGATAGTGCAGAGTTAAGCTTCAAGGCAGATTCCCTGGCTTATTTCAACAAAAGGGTGGCCAACTAGACAGTTGTTCAAGGAGGTGGGGTGGAGCAGGAGTGCAGGAGATGGGAGTCTGAAGAAACTTCAGAGACATTTCAAAGGCAACTTCCTAAGAATGAAAAGATTACCCAACAAGGAGACTAAGGAAAAGTGGTGCCATCTCCCAGAATTACCAACCTTTGAAATCCAACCCTATGTTTAATTGGTTATAAATTCCAGCTGCTATGGATTATCACTTCATACCCTGTAGATGCTGGTGAGCATAATGAGAGGTTATTAAATGAAACTTTAAGAAATTAGTGAAGTTAGATTTTGCTGCTTCATACTCTTTCATTTGAAAGAAATTTGCTGTCATGGTCTCAGGTAAGCACAGGGTGAGACAGAGGTGTGCTGTACTCCTCAGGTTTTCTTCGGCCAAATACAAGGCACACCCGGTGACTGACTTCCTCCTATGAGGCTCCACTTCCTAACAGCACATTCAACTAAGAACTCTTTGATGGATTAATCCACTGATGAATATGTAGCTCCCATCATCCAGTCACCTACCGAAAGCCCTACCTGAGAACACATGAGACTTTTGAGGGGCATTTTAGATCTGAACCATAACACCAAGTAAATAAATCTTTACTTGCAACATGGAAAGATAATTTTATAGAAAACTATTCTGCTAAATCTAGAATGTCCATTTTCTCACTGCATATTTGCATTAAGACAGCAACTTAAATCCTTGGTGTGATTTGGATGTATTTATAAATCTCATTTTAAATCCTCACTATAATTTATATGCCTATTGATTTAGTGTAAAACCAAGTTAGGAAACAATTAGTATGCTACATCAATTATCCAAGCCATATAAAAATATATGTTTGTGTTAAATAATGTTCAAAGTAATTGGAAAATTCTATCTTGATAACTGAAATCATCTTAGAATCTAAAAAATCCTCTTCATTAATGGAGTATTTTGGATATATCCAACTTCTTTACAGATACTCCTTCTTCTATATTTGCAACTTTTATTTAAATTTAAATTTTAAATTTAAAATAATTTTTTAATTTTTAAGAAGTTTCAGGGGTTGGGGATTTGGCTCAGTGGTTCCACCACCTGCCTTGCAAGCACAAGGTCCCAAGTTCGATCCCCAGTACCCAATAAAATAAAATAAAACTTAAAAGAAAAGAACACATCATCTGTAAAAAAAAAAAAAAAAAAAAAAATTTAAGAAGTTCCAATTTGAAAAATGAAACTTTACATAAAGTCTCACAAATTGAGATTTATCCATGGGTGGCAAAGGTAATGGTATAATCATTGGTGTATAGATATATAAGGAGAATAATCTTTATCTTAATGGTTATTAACATTTTAAGATACGTTCATGAAGATTAAAATTTTAAGCATTTTAATAGTAGGGAAAGCCTTTCATATAGATTTCAGAAACAGTAGAATTAGTTAATAGAATGGACATAAGTTAATGCCTTAAATGTAACATAAAATACATGTAGCAGCATTTGTATTGCATTACCATTTCATCCTTCTACACTCATCCAAGAGTAGAGGACCTAAGAGTCACTTTGACGTAGCATCAAGTCCTTTTATTTTCTAGAGTGATTTTCTTGTGTTAGCTTAAACAATACTGTTTCTGATCAGAGAAAATAGATATTATGCTAAATAAACATTGGGCTTTAAAATGCTTAATATGTAGCTACATTGATTTTAAATACCTTGATCTCTGCAGTATTTGTCTTGAAAATGACAAAGCTCATTTCCTAGAAAAAAATTGAGGAAATTAAAGATGGAAAAAAATTATTAACTCTATTCATTTTTTACCCATTTTAAATTCTAAATATAAGCCAAACAAGGAAAAAATAAGATTTAAGGGTTAGGTTTCCTTAGTAGTCTCCAGGTTTTAAAGAAAATTTATAAACTAATAAATGAGTTAATTTAGTTATTGTTTTTCCAACCTGAATATAAAGCCAGAAAGTTTATTCTTGGGCCCTGGAGAGTGATCTTTTAAGAAATGAAGGAAATGTACTCTATTTACTTTTGTTGTTTTAGTACTTACCACAATTCCCTACAGCATTCAGGAGATTAAAAGCATTAAATTTTGAGAAATCTAAAAGTTATTAAAATTAAATGAATTATCAGAATTAAATAAATGTGTTCCATAGAGCAATTACTCCTTTTGTAAGGTTTAGATTCTGAAATAGAAACTCACACTGAAATCTGTGAGAATCACTTTAATAGTGTTTCAGCTTCTTATTTGCTGACTGAGTTTTGAGGATTTTGGTGTCATTTTTTTACAATTTTTATCTTTTTTCTACAATTTCCTTTACCATCTATTAAATCTCTGCTTATCTTTATCAAATGGCATTTTTGTGTTAAACACATTAAATTTTTTTATTCAAGTTTTTGACTCTAATATCTACTTTTATACCAAGCTTAATTTTTTTTTTTTTCTGACCTGAAGCAAACTGGACCACCACTCTAGCCTTAACTTATTTTGAGAGATTTAAACAAAAAGTTTGAATCTGATGCCCTTAAAATCTGTAATTATTAGTTGAACCACACAAAGAATCAACATGATGTCATGTCTAGACAACATGTAAATTAATATGAAAGCAATTGATTTACAAACTCTATACTAATACAAATTAATCTGAATTAAGTTTAATCTCCAGTTATTAACTGATTAAGTGTGCTATTGGTAGCTACAGAGTGGTGATTTCCATCTGTGATTTTTAAGACACAACTTAACCACTGATTTTTGTCTGGAGACATAGTTAAAACACATACCATGCACAGTGGTGCTTCATGTCTGCCCCTTATACCAAACATCTAGAGAAGCAAAACTGAAATAGACAATTTAAAAACACGTAGGGAGCTCTTCTAAGTCTTGTAATTAACTCTTGGCAAAGGGTATGTTTCAGGAATGTTGACTCTGGCTATGACTGTCATACCCTTATCTCTCTTAGAAAGTGTGCTCATCTGTTCAGAAGAACTTGCTCTGGCTTTGAGAAAACATGAACTTAAAATCACCAATATGTTCTCTCTCTTTTAAAATTTTTTAACAAGAATTACTACAATTTAATGTGGACAGGAGAACATATTGTTATTGGATACTAAGCTCTGTGAAAGATGCTTTGACTTTGGACAACAGCACTCCCATCTTCAAGGCAAATCAATAGGTGACTATTCCACACTCAGTGTAGGCAATTATTTCATTTCATGTGTATGAGAATGCTAGAAATGTGTTATATTTGTTTGTATTTAAATATGAGTCTCTCCTCAATTTGGTTTTTACATTTTTGTTTTGTTATCTAGAAATGTTTTCTTTTGGGGGAATGTTCAAGTAAAATTAGCTTGCATAACTTTAGACTGCTAAAAACTCACCACAGATATCTTCAAATTATAACCCAAAGTTGATTTTATTTCCACTAGCCAGTTCCCATAATTGCATTAATATTTTCAGATAGGAACCAAGAATAATTGTATCAAATTATGCAAAAAGTTTCATTCTTTTTGATTTGGTGGTTATGTTAATTTAGTTTGTCAGAAAAGTCTATAGTTTATGTTGGGGCAAAATTGAAGAATGTTTTATGACCATAATATACATAGGTTTGATAATTAAAAAGCAACTATGCAATATTAAAAATGAGGGTCATTGTATTTAAATAGACTCTTTTATAGACATCCCACTCATTGTCATAATAACTGAGGCTGTCATGACCACGGTCTGTGCCTCGTGTGAAGCCCTAAACAATTCTGACAGGCTGCAGCTCATTAAGGGACAGTCATTTTGTTGAAATGTCTATCAGCTCGCAGGGATGCACCAAAATGAATAGGTCCAAAACAATAGGCCCATTTGTTAGAGCAGTAGCTTCTCTAATACATGATGAGACAATCAAGCCAAGCTGCCTTCAGCACAAAGACATAATTAATCAAATGGACAAATGGTTCAAAAATTGCTCTAGTATATTCTGTAGTGGACAGTGGTTTCCATGGAAACATTGGCGTTTGCATCACAGTTAATGACCATTCTGTACAATGAAGTCTCCCCTTCATACACCCCTCTCTACTGCACCTCTTCTCCCCACCCCACCAACCATTAAAAACAACCTGGAGAAAAACAAACAAAATCGGGAGAAAGAGGAAGTATAAAGAAGAATCTTGAGTATCTGTGTTCTCTTATTAGGAAATCTAATACTTGTATTTAAGCATTTATGCAACTAATTATGAATTTTTTCTTGTATTTTTAATACCTAAAAATACATATGTAGAAAACCAGCCTAAAATTGTGAATTTTAATTTTATTAAGTGAGTACAGTAATTTCACTTTTTACAAATATAGCTTATATTATTGTAATGAATTAAATTGCAATGTATCTAAAATATTAAATGAAAATTTAGTACAGTTTTAAAGAAGAGAGTCTTCAAACTTAACTTCAGTTTCTGGGGAGGGATCTGTAAAAATTAAGCATGACTTCTTTTAACATTGTGTTCAAAAGTATGTTTAATATTTCATCAAGTTGAGGGTAATTCCTCCTTTGGTACTTACTAAAACATACTCCCCATAGGTAAGTGAGCTTCTACTCCTTTGACAGTTTTCTTTAGTTACTGTACGATGACATACAATGTTTTAATCATTGTCTTCCATCTTCCCCTGAAAAATAACATACCAAAATATTCTTACTAAATCATAAAATGAACACTTAATCAGAGATATCTTGTGATGTCCTTCTTGCTATTTAGGTCTTTACTTTTTAAACCCTGTGCAAGTGGAGTCTTTTGCAGGTAGAGAGAGGGTGGTGCATGGAAAAAAGATCTGAGCCTTTGGAGTAAAGGTTAGCTGGGGACAAAAGCAGCGAGGGAGCTGGAGGTATTTTCAAAGACCTGAAATGAAAGAGAAGGTTGCTGCTACTTCTGGTCCAATGAAGGGCCCAGACTGCTGTATTGGGCAACACACAGAGAATATTTCCAGTGAGAGCACATTGGCTACATGGTGCACTTAGGAAGGTAGGGACCTAAGCTCTCAGTCTGGACAGCAAATTTCTCACCTATTTTCATTTTAGAAACTGGCTTTCAGTGACTTATGCAAGACTGAACTATGAGTATGTTTGCAGTTACTAAGACGAATGGAAGTCCACAAATCACTACATCATTTCTCTTCATCAAATTAATACCCCATTTTCTTATACCATCTTAAAGCCAATTGAGATTGAATTTGATACCTGACAAAATTTTTTTTAAATTGTACTTCTTGCATGTCTGAATATGTTCAGTATAATTTATTATTAAGGCTTTGTTGTAGGGAAGAAAGAAGGAAACACATTTCTTCATGAAAGATGAAGGGAAGGACATGAACACACACTGACGTTCAATGAAATCATCTGGTAGGGACTCAATCCATGCCATAGTTTTATTAAAAAATTTTATGAAGCATAATATGCATAAGGAAAAGGATGCAGAGTTCCTAAATATAAACTAAAACCAACAACCAGCTCACAGAGCAGAATGTTACCAGTATCTCAGAAGCTCCCTAATTCGCTCTGCTAACTGGAATTTTGCCAAGGGAAACCACTATCTGCACTTCTAATCCTATTTTCAATTTATGTTTTAAATTCTGGTTTCTAAATTTTTTTTTTTGAAGCTTGCCCTTGTGAGGCAGGTGGCAGAACCACTGAGCTAAATCCCCGGCCCTAAACTTTTAATAATTTTACTCTAAGTAGCCATTCAAGCTGGAATAAATAAATATACAAATTTTGAAATTAATAACAGAAATAAATAAGAATAAAAGTAAGTCAGAATGATTATTTAATTCTAAATGGGGTAGACTCTGTTTATTAAGCAACTTGTATTAGGATTGCCCCAGTTTGCTTACGTGAAGCAGTCGTATGATTCACTTTATTTGAAGAAAATACAGTCTCTTTGGAACTAAAGTTTTTTGTTGTTGTTGTAGGAGAAATGATAATAGCATAATGCTATGAGAAAATTAATAAAATAATACATTATGAGAACATGTTGAAAAATTTAAGGGCCACAAAGAGAAGCTGTGGGGAAATTGGTATTTTCTGTTGGTAGGAGTGAATAACGATCCTACCTTTGTGCAAGGGGAGGTGGAAATATTTACCATAATTACAGAAGCATTTTCTTTTTGATTGAACAACCCTAGTTCTGATAGTCTATTGCACAGAAACACATGCTCCTGTATGACAAAACTTATGCGTAATGTACAAAGCAACTCACAAGATATTATTTGCATTGGCCAAAGATTAGAAGTACCTAAGAATGCAAATGTAGAGTACAATTGTGAGAATAAACACAGAAGACCTCAATGAAAAATTTTCTAGGATATATTTTAAGTGAATAAATCAATGTGTAAGATAAGATGGCTAGTATGCTTTGGACATGTAAGAAAAGAGATAAATAAGAGTGCATATCCACATTCCATTTTTGCATACAGACACTGAAAGAATAAGCTTTGCCTGCTTTAATATTGTATATAACAAAAAATTAATATTAATGAATATTATTAAGTGAACTATAAATTTTACTCAGATAACCCATTTTTCTGATTATGCTCATTTTTTGCTTTTGAGGCCACTCTAGAGTTTTCTTGCATGTTATTTGTTGTACTCCTTAGTGTCTTCTAATCTACAAATGAATGTCTTTTTCACCTTGAATTTATGACTGATTGCATACGTCAGTAGTGGTCAGGTGTTTTGTAGAACATACCTTAGTTTGGGATTGTCATATTTCTCACAATTGGCTTAAGGAATTGGATATTTGGGAAGAGAACCACACATACTATGTATGTTCTTAATCTATCACCTTGTATCATATTACAAGTGATGTAAATCTTCATCACCAAGCTAAGATGGCCTGTGCAGATTTATCTACTGTAGGGTTAAGATTTACTCTTTTTAAATCCTATTTTCAGGAAGATCTTTTAAGACAAAATTATGTTAAATATGTTCCTTCCTATAATTTGTCAACAAATTTTGGCATTCGTCAATGGATTTTCATTATAGCAATTAGTACTGTGATGTTCAAATGGTGATTTTCTAAGTCTGTTATTCACTCTAGATTTATTAATTTAAAAACTTTTCTTAAAAGCTGTCCCTTCCCAGTCATCATTTTATTTAAATAATCTATTTTTATATACTTATTGTGTTATGGGTCAGTGAGTTAAAACAATGGAGATGCACCACACTCTGTGCCAGACTTGAGTTTATTTACTAAAGCTGGCAGCCAAGGGGGGCTAGTACCCAGAAAGTTCTCTCAGCAACAGGAAGTAATTTGACTTCTCCTTTTAAATCATGCTTTCAGTTGGGGAGGACTCAGGGGAGAGCAAGCAGAATCTTACAGAAGGAGAACCATGCCAGGTTAGTGGCAGGGGCCACAAGGAAGTTTAACACACTAGGTGAGCTACAAAACATCCTGCAACTACTGCAGGTTTTCTGCCAAGCAGGATGTGGGTTTGGGGTGCTTTGCCAAGCAGAAGCACTTTGTCTAAGAACAGGTACAAAATAGTGTTGAGCCTCAAGATGGAGTTGGGCTGGCTATCATATTCCCAACTCCTCTAAGCATGGTGTCAAAGCATTGACTCAGTTAGAGCCTCCTGATTGGGCAGGGGATTATACAAGGGATTATAGTAGGATCTCATATACATCAGTTTAACAGAAGCTACACACTGTTTTAGAAAGTTGTTTATCCAATGAAGAATAGAGGGGCCAATCAAGAGACAGAGGAAAAGACAGATGAGGGGTCCAGCCAGTCCAGTGATGAGGGTAGTTACCCAAGGGCTCCAATTGAACAGGTTATGATATGATGAGTTTTTACTTTCCCTCTCCTGATGTCTATCTAGACTTTCCTTGACCTTTTGAAGGGTATTGTGGATTACACCAGATTTGTTGGCATAGAAACAACATACCTCCCCTAGAGCAGAACATTATCCTCCTTGTGACAAGAGCACTAGATCAAGCCCCCTTCAATTCTGGAGGACCATCTCAGGTAGTGACTCTACTTGGGAGTGAAGAGTCTCAAAGGCATATTGAAGGCTTCCTAAGTCAGTGTCTTCCTGTTCTGCTAAAGCTGAGAGTCCAAGTTCTCCTCTAGCCAATGCAGCAGTTCCAAGTGCCACTGAGACAGCTACCCCCAATCCCAATGAAATTGGAATGACTATGGGGCTTGCTCCCTTCTGTCTCTAGTCCTGGGGGTGCTGTGAAATCCCATCCCTTTGGTCCTCCATACACGTAAACTTGAGGGAGAACTTGGACATGGATTCACAAGATCTCAGGTCTAGTGTTGCCCTCAGGAGTTTTGACACACCTAGTGAGCCCTGAGGTACAAGCTAGTTAGGGGCAAAATAAGACTTCAAGGTCTCCAGAGTCACGGATTGGATACACACAGCATGGAAAGGGGAATTATTCATAAGAAGTTACCAGACGGGTTGCATTTCCATGAACCTCACCAATTGTCAAGGGGGGCTTTGTAGAAATGCATGCTGAGGCAGTACTTAAGGCTTTGATTGGGCCCAAAGCTCCCACACCCACATAATAAGGAGGCTTTGCTTTTAGACAGAGCCAACAGTCCTGGGCCAGGTCTGGTTGAGTCAAGTTTAACCTAGTGTGGATGGCTGGCAGCATGGAGAATAAGGAGGGAGGCAGTATGTGTGAGGGGTCTGTTTTATTGGTAGCTAAGAGCAACTGCTTCAAGGGAGGGACAACAAGGTGAGGCTCAAGTAAGGGGTCCTTCCCTTTCATTAAGGATCCTATTGGCTGCCTCGGTGCTTGGCTTAGCCACTGGGCCTGAAAGGTATTGATGTCCCCTGGGTCAGGAATTGGTCCTCTAGAAAGCCAGAAGTGGAATCTTCAATTCCATCCTGTGGCCCATTTAGAACCCTGGGGCTTCATATCAGAATTGTGACTTGGCACCCATGTTTCCAAACTATGATATCATTAGTGATATTTAGTTCCCCACTACAGGAGGCATTCTTTACACAGCCCCAGTTAGGGCAGTAGAAATCAGTTGGGGACCCACAACCCTGCTTTCCAAATGGACTGAATCCTGGACATGCATAAAGGTCATGGCTTCCCAGGTTTATGAACTGAAAGTAGTAGCTTACTTAATCTTTACTAATTTACAAAGAATTGACCTTGGGCAAACTAAGAGGTTGCCTGAGGTGGATGGTACCAAAAGTGACATTACCTAGAATTTCTCCTGAACTAAAGGAGGTGAGAAGAATGGAGTGCAACTCTTCTCATTGCATCTCCCCAGAGTTCAGCCTCATCACCCCAAAGACAATAATGACAAGCATCACAATCATGATTGGACTAGCCTTAGCTTTAAAGGGTCAGGTCCCAGATCAGCGGTCTACTGTTTTGCCCACTTGACAAATGAATGGTGAACCCACTTCGAGATTCTGTCAACCTTGAGAGCCAAGGGTGTTGGGAGAATGACTGCAGTGCCCCTTCCAGGATGGAATCAGTCCACTCTGAAAAGCCTTGATGAAGTCAGTATCCTTGGGTTTGAATGGGTGGAATGGCATAGAGCTAGGCAGGGGCTGAGTAGCTCGTACCTGGGAGTGAGCAGTTTTCTGTACCTGTTGGAGAGACTGGAGATACTTTAACAGGGACTGGTTAAAAATTCTTCTGGTACCTCACTTTTGACATGGATGTTTTCACTGGAGAAAGGTGAACAGGCTCGAAAATGCTTCCTCCTGTAAGGGTCATAGGATGGCCTCAACTGCAATGTCAACAATGGTCCAGGGTTCAAAGGGAGGGAAAAAGATGCCCTTAGGACAGCAAAGACACTGACAGTCAGAGGATGTCCTCAAAACTTGGTTTAAAGCATCAGAAATCCAAGAGGGAAAACATTGATGGACATAGTCAGGCAGGTGCTGCCCTAGATAGAGGTCAATAAAAAGCAGATGAGTAAGACTGAATTAAATATTCACCTGTGCTTGGGCATGGGCAAGTTACAGGGAAGGCAGAAAGGTGGCAGAAGAGATGGACTAGAAGACAGGACTCTAAGTCAGGCCAATCCCCAAATTAAAAAACACCTCCATTATGCCATTCTGCTTCAGGTCAAGGAAAGAATGTTGAGGACATTGGTCCAGAAGATAGACAATTGGACCCTGTCACAGCCAGTAGGCTCTGTCCCAATATATGACTTGTAAGGCACAGAAGGGACAGTGTTGGGGAGAGTAATACAGGCAGGAAAGCAGTCGGGGGAGTCCTGGAGGCAAGAGTCAGCAGCAATTTGGAGAAAGAAGACAGGACCAAGTATTTGGGGACAACGAGGGTGTCCAGACTTAGAGAAAAAAGCCTTAGTGTTTATGTGGTGCGCTCTTGAACAATGTGAAGACAAAGGAAGGGGATGTTCCTCTGTGGGAGGAACCACTCAGTTGGTTGGTCTACTGGCCTTGGGCCTCTCAGCCACTTTAAGGACCATCCAGGCTTTAGGGTGTATTAATCTCATTGCAAGAGCACCCATTTGGCCTTTTGGCCTTTCTTAGATTCATCCATGAACTATAGTACGTCCTCATTCAGATCCCTTAACTCCAAGGAGGAGAGTCCCCCTCTTTGTTGGACAAAACAGTCTATAGTTTACACTGTCCACTACCATTCATTCACCAATTCAAACAGCAATAATTCAGAGGCTGGAAGAGCATTCCACACCCATCTCTGGGGATTTACCAGATTAGCTGACTTGCAGCCAGACCAGACCATACCAGAGGGCCACCTCAGTCAGCATCCTAACCTTAGGAGAGTCCTGGGGAATGACTTTGTCAAGGACTATTATTCCCCACCAGAACCAGAAGGATCCTTACCTGCAGACCAGATCAGATGGACTCCAGAAAATTTGGAGGGTGTCTCTGGCATCTCTGCAGTCCCTGAGTGTTGGCAGTGAGACCACAGGGCCCTGGAACATCTCAGGGGACACCTCCCCTGTAGTTTGCTGCCACAGATGGGAGGGATCACAACAAGGCCAGTCCATCCATTATGGCCATCTCACTGGGGCCTCCAGCTGTTATGGGCCAGTGAGTTAGAACAATGGAGATGCACCACACTCTGTGCCAGACTTGAGTCTATTTACTAAAGCCAGCAGCAGAGGGGAGCTAGTGTCCAGAAAGTCCTCTCAACAGTGGGAAGCAGTTTGATTACTCCTTTTAAATCATGCTTTCAGTTGGGGAAGGTGCATGGGAGATCAAGTAGCATCTTACAGAAGCAGAACAATGCCAGGTTATTGCCAGGAGGGGGGGCGGTTACAAAGAAGTTTCACCCAATAGGTGAGCTACAAAACATCTTGCAACTGAAACAAGCTTTCTGCCAAGGAGGATGTGGGTTTTGGGTGCTTTGTCCAAGCACAAGTACTTTGTCCAAGCACAGGTACAAAATGGTGTTGAGGCTCAAGATGGAGTCAGTTTGGCTACCACAATAGACTCATGGATTTTATTTCCCATTTAGTTTATTGATACATTTTTGGTATAAAATACAGTTACATTCATCATTGGGATCTTGTACCTTTACATGAGTATCTTGATTCTTATTTTTTTCCCCTTCCCTTGCCCTCCCTTCACCCCCTCCACCCTTCTCTATTTGCAAAGACCTTGCTTCCATTTTTTTTCCTCTTCTTATATTTTTCCTTTCCCTTTCTTCCCTTCCCCTACCCGACACAATTCCCCTGCTCTTTTAGACCTTTTCTTCCTGTTACACAATATCAGTTATACATTTTTTAAATTACAATATTAAGATCTAGGAGACATTACCACAGATTTTACAGAATTTAAAAGGATATAGAAAGAATATTACAAAAATCATTTTTGAAATAAATTTGTCAACTTCTAAGAAGTACCTTGGAAGACAAATTAATGAAACTAACTCTGGAGGAAATATAAAATTTGAATAGCACCTAATAAAGAAAGTATATTCCTAGCTTGAAAATCTACCTATATGACAACAGCAGGCTCATAAACATTTTAACTGATAAATTATATCAAACAATTAAAGCAGAAAAATGAAGGAACACTTCTCCCCTCATTTTAGGAACTCAACATTGTGCTAATCCTAAAACTGGATAAAGATAATAGAAGAAAAAGTATGAACATAGATAGAAATTTGTTTAACAAAACAAACTATTGGAAGTCAGATCTGGCAGGATGCAGAAAGTGGTTTTGTTATAGGGATGGCAGTGTTGGTTCAGCATTGGAAGATCCACCCCCAAAAGTCATCATTTTAACAGAGGAAAGGAAAAAGCCATATGATCCTGTCACTAGTTGGAGAAAAAGTATTGGACTAAATTCTACAGCTGTTCATGGTAAAAGCTATCAGGAGACTAGAAGTAGAACAGAACCTTCTCAACAGATTAAAGACATGCACTCCATACTTCCAACGAGAACACCTTATATGAATGGAGAAGACACGATGCTTTCTCCTTAAGGTGGGGAACAAGGGCAGATATGCTTACTCTTTATATCTGTCCATTAAACTTTGAAACCTAGGCCCCACCAAAATAGTCTGGCAATAAAATGATACAACTAGGATAGGATTGGCATGGCAGAAGCAAAATCTTTATATGTATATTAAGTGATCATCTACAGAGAAAAAACTAAGAAATCTCTAGGAGCCCCTAGAACTTGTACTTGAATTTAGCAGGATTAGAAAACATAAGGTATATATAAAAATTCAGGTCTGTGTATACTTGCTATAAATGAAGAATTGGATATTGAAATTTAAAAGTTACGTAGGAGTACAAAGGACCTAGAAAAGTTAAAAACAAAAACAAAAACAGTGTTGGAAAATGTTTAATACCTAATTTTAAGACTTCTTCTAAAGCTACAGTAATCAAGGCAGTGTTGGTGTAAGGAAAGACATATAGATCATTGGAATAAAACAGAGAATCTAGAAATAGAACCACACATATATGGTCCACTGAGTTTTGAAAGATTATTTAACATTAGCATTTTATAGAATATAAACTCAATTCAAGAGCTGAGGAAGAGATAGTGTCTTCAGCAAATGACACTAGAACACCTGGTATCTGTATATAAAAAATTAACCTCAACCTTTTTTTTCCATACATGAAAATAACTTGAAGGGTTCTATGGACCTAAATAAGAAAGCCTAAAAGCATAAAACTTTAAGAAGAAATTATAAGGGAAAATTATTATGAATTCAGGGTAGGCAAGAACAACCTAGGATACAAAAAACATGATGTGTAAAAGAAAAAAATTGATAAATGAGATTCCATCAAAATTTAGAACTTTAAATGACATTAAAATGAAAAGGAGTCCTTAAACAGACCATATTTACAATACATATAACCTATGAGCAGAATATATAAAGAATTCTTAGAGCTCATTAATAGACAACCCAATTAAAATGTAGATTTAAGAAGATGATAAATAGCCAATATAGCACAAGGAATGGTGTGCAACTCTAGAATCAGAAAAATACTAATCAGTATAATAATAAGATTGAATTATACACTCATTAGGGAGATGAAGTTAAAAGATTTAAAAGCCTTGTCATGACTTTTTCTTTTTGTTGGATTTTCCCCCTTTGTGTTTAATTTGTCATGCCCAATGGATTCATTCTGCTGGGTTTCCTAGGGTTGTGATCCTCATTGTCTTTTCCTAGGGTATTGTCTAAAATTTTTTGGAGTGCTGGTTTGGTATTCATGAAGTTCCTGAGGGCTCTTTGTCATGAAAGTATCTTATTTCTCCATCAGTTTTGAAAGATAGTTTTGCAGGGTACATCAATCTGGGTTGGAAGCTGTTTTCCTTTAGGGCTTGAAATACATCACTCCAAGCTCTTCTTGCCTTGAGGGTTTGCATTGAGAAGTCTGCTGTGATTCTGATGGGCTTTCCTTTATATGTGATTTGTTTCTTTTCTCTCACTGCTTGTAGAATTTTATTCTTCTGTTGGATTTCTGGAATCCTCACTATTATATGCCTATGTGTAGATTTTTTTTTTTTTTGATTAAGGCTAGTTGGAGTCCTATATGCCTCACTTATCTGTATGTCAAGTTGTTTTCCCCTCCTTAGGAAGTTTTCTGCCATCACTTCAGTGAAGAGTTTATTATGTCATCTGCACTCTCTCCTCTTTCTTCATTGACTCCAATCAGTCTTATGTTATTCTTCTTTGCATCGTCTAGCAGCTGCTGGATAGATTTCTCGTGTTCCCTTACAATTTTAAAGCAATTTTTCTTTTCCTGGTCACTAATTGCAATCTTATCTTCTATATGTGAAATTCTATCCTCACATTGGTTCATTCTGCTCCACAGACTTTCGATGGAGTTTTTAATCTCTTGGAAATCTGTTTGTATCTGTTTTATGGATTCCATTTGTTTCCTATGTTGGGATTCCATCATGTTCCTCAGATCCTCTATTTTTTTATCTGTGTCCTCTCTAGATTTATTAATCATGTCTTGCACCATGAGCAAAATCTTTGCTATTATCTGAGTAATTATTTCTGATTTCATTTTTCCCAGATCCTCTTTTGTTGTCAGTTCAGAGAGTCCAGGTGGTTGAGTATCAGGTTGTTCCATCTCATTTCCCTTTGGGGTTGATGTAGGTGATCCTAAAGTCTGTTTTTGAGACTTGTTTACGTGTCTTCTCATTTCCATTGCAGGGGGTGCTTCTGGCACCCAGGAGGCTCACCTTCTCTGCCCTAGGAGCTTGGGATGGCAGTGGAGGAGCTTTCTTCTGGGTTCTGGGACCAGCTGAGCTTCTCTGCCCTAGGAGCCTCATGGATGTTTTTTATGAATCTATTTTACTTCCCTTTCAGTGCCATCATTGATACTTTAAAAAAAAAAACTAAATCACAAAGTGATTTTCCTAGGGTTTACAATATTCACTTGAAATTACTCAAAAGCATTTAAAAATAATGATTAACACTTTATGTGTAGTTTAAATGCATGGCAACCTGGTATCCAAAGTCTTCTTTTGCTTGTGGCATTGTTCATCATTGATTTTCCTTGTCCATGTGCTATCAGCTTCCAAAATGTTGCTATTATTGGTCCAAGCAGATAGCTGTCTTTAGGATCAATTAGAGAAAGTTTTAAAAACTACCTTTTTGTATTCCTCCTTAGATACGCTCCTTTCCTTTTCTTTATATAATTTTAAGTGTCTGATCAATATCATTTTTCTTTTGCCTAAAAACTTTCTTTTAATATTTCTTGCGGGGCAACTTGGTTGGCTGGGAAATATTACAGTTTTTGTTTGCTTAAGAAAATCTTTGTTTTTCAATTTTGAAGATTAATTTAACTGGATATAAAATTCATGGCTACAGTCTTTCAGCACTTTATAGATTTCATTCCACTCTCTTCTTGAGTGGACAGTTTTTCATGAGATGTCTATTGTGATTCTTAAGCATATAGCCTCTGTTGTGAAATACTTTTCAACCATTGATTCTCTCAAGATTTCTCTTTGTCTTTGGTTTTCTAAAGTTGGAATATGATGTGTCTACCTGTGTAGTTTTGGGTATTTACCTAGTTGACACACTCTAAACTACCTGGCTCTGTGGTTTGATGATCTTTTGTTTGAACACTGCTCAATGATCATTTTTACAATATTTCTCTCATTTCATTCTCCCTTTTTAGCTGATATTCCAACTAATGCATATTGCAAATTTTGCTATTGCCTCAATTCTTGGATATTCAATTTTAATTTTCTTCACCTTCTCCCTGTTAGAGCCACTAGGGAGTTTTCTTGGATCCCCAACAAAAACTCTGTAGTGTTTCTGGAAGATAAAACCTGTGAAAATACGGGGGTCTCTTCTGAGAGTTGACCCACCTATCTTATTACCCTTCTTGGTCTGTGTACAACCTGTGGGAATTCACAACCCTTGCTAGTTAAGTGACCCTTAATTGGTGTTTCTTGCTCCAGGTAGGCTACTCTAGGGTTACTTACTTCAGTGAATGTGCCTAATTTTCCAGATCTGGGGAATGTACTTTATCCTGTGACTTTAGTACTCTCATGGGCCTGGGAAAGTCACTGGTTTTTAGCTTGTCTTTTTCCCATTGTAAGGACTTCATGTGTTGAAGTAAAAACCAAAAGTTCTCAGACTCATGGATACTTCTTTCATGCCTTGATTTATAATTCAGTGGTCTTTTTTTTCAGTACCAGCTATCAAACTCAGTACCTTGCACTTGAGAGGCAGGTATGGTGCCACTGAGCTAAATCCCTGACCCTCTTATTCTTTATTATATTACTTAAACTGCTTCACTCTTGATCATTGAGATTTTTTTTTAAACTTTGTCTGTATATTGTTTTAACATGTTCTTATTCAAAAAGTGTGAAATCTGAGTCTCATTGTCAATTTATTTATTTGTTCAAGTCCAGAATACATACAAGATAATTTGAGAATACAGTATTTGTCTCATACCTATTTGAAAAAATTAATCGTCAATTGACTATCCTATTTGTTACAGTTTCTCTCTCTCTCTCAGTTCTAATTTTCTCTCTTAGTTGCATTTGGTTCTAATGATTGCTCTGTTTCTAGGATTGTGCTATTTTCTTCTTGACTTTTTGTCAGCTTTCTAATTTATTCTTGGAAGGTGAACATCTTGCACATGACAAAAGAGATGAAAGTAGTGTCCATGTGCCTGGAAATGACCATGTCCTTCTTCTTAGGTCTGAGGGTGGAGGTCTTTTAATCTGTTAACCTGCTTTTCAGACTTGTTATTGCAGTGGATATCCTTAATGCATTATCATTTCAAATTCTTCTAATTATACTTTAAGTTTAGGGTAGGGGCTTTCAGAGGGTTTACTATTTCAATGCTTGCTCCTTACTTATCTTTTTGGTCTTCCCTCTGTTTTTGGAAATTACTTGTTAGTTGATATTTTTCATTCTGAAAGGGTGTGAGGAGGAGAAGGAAGAGAGAGAGAGGAAGAGAAAGGAGGAGGAGGAGAAGGAAAAGACAGAGAAAGAGATGAAGGAGATGCAGATGGAGGAGGAGGGGGAGGAAAATGAGAAGGAGAACTGAAGGAGGAGAAGAGATTTTTATTGTTTTGGTTTCCTGTCTTAGCTTCACCTAGCTACACTGAGTTCTCACCGCTGCCCCAAGAACTCCTACTTCCAGGTTCTGTCCTCCCATTTATAGGCCAAGGTTTTAGCTGGATAGGGAAGCTGGAGACCTCTCAACTGAGCTTTGTGGGCCCCTCATGGTGGCTCCTATTTCCTTCTCCCAGTTATGCACACAGAGAGGTTCTCAGGAATCTGTCAAAATTTTCTGAACCTTCAGCCAGTAGACTCCCACAGTATGTGTGACTCTCAAACTTCACTCTGTGTTGCCACTGCATATTCACTGTCTACCAATTTTCCAGAAAACCAGAGCTGAACTTTACTTGAAGTCCATCTGCATCCTGCCCTCCTAAGTAATATCTTATATTCTGTGCTTCCTTTCAAGCTTCAGGCTTTGGACCTGATAGCTGTAACCTCAGCATTCCAAAAAGTTTTAGAAAAGCTGTCAACTTTCTCTCAGCTGTTTGCCTTTTTATATCACTGTGAATTTTGAATCCTGTAAATGTTTTATCTATTCACACTTTTTTTTATCAGAAAGAGATTTAGGACAACATGGTACCTACTTGAAATTCTTGCATGTGAGCAGCAAATCTGTTCAAGAGAGTACAGTAATAATAGATCTTGGAAGATTATTAATTTATGCAGCTTTTTACTTAACTCAAAGGGAAAAGCTAATACTAAAATTCATCATGCCTGAACTTACATTCTAGAAACCAACCTTTTGAAAATAAATAAATAAATAAAACAATCAGAGTGCATGTTCAGATAAAGAGATGCAGTGAGGCAGTGGTTTCTGTGTGCTAATGGAACTTCATGATGCTCTACGCTTTCAAGGTTTGAATTAAGCTGCACTTCTGTGCTGGAATTTTATTTTTATTTAGACACACTTACGCATTGACAGCATTCTTGCCAGTGGTTCTACTCTTATTCATCTGACCATATAAATTATTCTGCCTACTTTTAATTTTTATTACTTTAAGAATTTTGTCACTGGACTTATTACAGTTTTATTTATAATACACTTGTTTTCCTACTAGGAATTTATTCTTATCTATATGCATTCATGAACAGAGGTGCTTTTAATGAGAACAGTTACATATTTAGTATTTGCATGTGTATAGATATTTTTCCTGCTTGTGATACATCTTGTCTATTCCAATGTTGCCATATATATATATATATATATATATATATATATATATGGCATTTATATATATATAGCAATGTTGGAATATATATATATGCAAATCCTTCAATAAGATGCATCATATGTACAGCCTCATTGTAGATGCTGGAATTTGTCCGATTCTCTTGTTTTACAACTGAAAAATGTAAATGAACAATTCTAGACATAAAGGAAGTGATTCTCTTCCACATTTACTCATTTGATTGGTTGACAGCTAAAACTATAGGATAGACATTTGGTGAGAGGCTTTTCTGCTGCTTTCCTCTGGACAAGGACCAAGGACCTGGGAAAGGACCCTCCTCTCAGCTCTACCTAGTACTCTGCCTTAGACTAACATATTTAATTTGGAATTTAAAAATGTTATTATTATAACATCTGGGATACTGTTTAGTTCCTGAAAGAAAAAGAAAGAAAGAAAGAAAGAAAGAAAGAAAGAAAGAAAGAAAGACAGGCACAGGATAGACTAATACAGTCCCTGCCTAGCAAGATCTTGCAGCCACGGGGGCCAAGCTTGGAATTGCAATATCTTGTAAATCAGAGGCCTTCTTGGGTCCTTTAAGATTTTCTTACTCCTCAAATTTAATTGTATTGATTAGAATGCTTAGGTTGAGCTTTTCAATGTACAAAGGCAATAAATGAATTGGGAAAAATGAACACATGAAAATACCGAGTGAACACATCCTGAACAGCTATTTTATTTTAAGCACTACGTAAAGCATGCTTGCTTTTGTTATCTGACTTAATGATTTAAATTGGAGAAAATAAAAGAACATATTAAATGACAAATGTGTGATTCTTTCATTCAAGTTTTTGTCCCATTTTGTGTTTCTTAGGGATAAAATGCAGACAAATTGAAGATATTTGTAAGTAATCTTATGTGTCTCATTGGTGGAAGCATAGGGCACTGTTCTTAGTCTTCAGGCTTAAGATTGCTTATGAATTGTCATATGCTTTTCCTGTGTATAGAATCTTTCATTTTATTGAACAAAAACAGATTTTATCTTGAAAAACACAAGGTAAAAATATTACATAGACTATCAGTTTCAATGGAGGAAAATGAAAATATTTATTTCAAATCCTTACTTTTCACTTGACATATCTTTATGATCCTACAAACTCTGGAGACAGACTAGAAAGACTGGATCAGATCTGGGTAAACATAATGTGGTGACTTTTGGTTCCAGAAATGAGGGGTAAAATATTTGTCTCCATGGGGACAGATCCATTACTGCACTTTTCAAAATGTCAAGGATACATTTGAAAAGTAGGAGCAATTTTCTCCCATTTTATAAAGATAATTCCCTGTTTGTACTTCACACATAAAAATCTGTGACTTTATGAAAATTTGTCTTCACAGTATTAGACCATAATCCTAACATATCTTAGAATATCTATCTGTCTATCTGTATTCTCTCTATCTCCCTCCACAATTCAGGGAAGGAAAAATATACTGCTGTTGATGATTTAGTAATGTCTTGTCATTTTGATGATTTTCTTATTCTTGTAGGAGGTTATAGTTTAGGTCAGAAGTTGAAGAAAAGAATCTCTTTTGAAAATGTTAATTCACAGAAAAAGCAAAACATGTCCCATACATCTGCCTTTTATAGGTCACAAAACATGTTTTTTTATTTCCTATGTTAAAGTAAAATATTATAAAATAAAATAAAATATTGACATTGATCTCTCCAATATATCTCCTTCATGCAGTTGTCCACCAGGCTTTCTTTGCTTTTGTTTGTTTGTTTTTTGTTTTTGATTTTGTCTTTGATACCAGAGATTGAACTTGGAACCTTGTGCTTGCGAGGCAGGCCGAGGGACCACTGAGCTAAATCCCTAGCCTCTATCAGCTTTTCTTTGTGTTCAGGCCCCTTGTGTGTTATGGTTTGGGTCTAGATGTCCCCTCAAAGCCTCATGCAGTACTAGGTGGCTTTTTCATAGGTGTCTGAATCTAGAGTGTATGATGCTGAGATTAAGGGCATGTGGTCACTAAATCAGGCCACTGATTGGTTTGGCACCCTAGTTGCCCTGAGAGTCTGGATAAGATAAAATGGGCAGAAAGATGCTATTAGGGTTCCCTTGTTGCTTTTGCTACCATGTGGCACCATGAACTAACTGTTTCTCCTCTGTGACATCCCCTTTGCCATGTACCACTCTGCCTCAAGCCAGCCAATTATGGATGGAAACCTCTACAAATGTGAGCTAAATAAACCATTTCCCATTAAAAAATAATTAATTAATTAAAATAAAATATTGATATCAATGTACCCTTATGAAGTTTAACTTTTCTACATAAAGCAGATAAATTCTGATAATATGTGTAATGGAAGTAGACTAAACATTGTAATAAACCTGTTAAAACTATTAAATCTTCTAGGTTTACTATGGTACAAATGTCAAAAATAATAGTAACTATTTGGAAGCACTGATAGTTGTTGTAGAGATGTTTTATGAGCTGAAATGATATATACAAATGAAATTCTTACGTGGGAAAAAATTATGCAATATCAATTCATTTGTTAAAAATCTTACTAACTAACTTTAAAAGTTGTTTTGTTTAAGGAAAATATAATACCCATTTGTAACAAATCAATAGCTACATGCATTAAATTAAAATTTCCATTAGCATGTTAGGAAACATAAAATTATAGGGATAAGATTTAAATTGCTTTGCAGATGTCACAAGGTGTTTGCCTTTAAGTTGGGCATTTTATAGTCCAGAAGACATTTGTATGCAAATTCAACACAGCACATATGATTTCTTGCTGAAATCAAAATGGATATCTTTATTCTTTGTGAAGAAATAGATACACATTAAAATCTCTTGAAGAAATATTTAGATTTGACTACATATTATAGTATATCTTCTATATGTCAAAACCTAGGCATTTTCACATGGGTTATCTTATGTAGACTTTTTACTAAATTTGTGGAATAATTATTCAATTTTAAAGAGGAGAAGATGAGGCTTCTAGAGACTGAAGAACTTATTCACAAGCACTCAACTAGTTAATGGTAGATTCAAACTTTAAATAAAGCTTTTCTTTTTTTTGCCCCAAGTCTATTGCTGTTTGTGTTACCTATGTTGACTCAGTAAATATGTTTTGCTTGCTTTGGACATCTCAATACATATTTTATTCCTTCTGTAATATTTTGAAAGTGCTTAACATATCTTAAGCTCTACACCACAAGTTTCTTATTTTGAAAAGTTACATTTACTTACTGGTTCTATTAGTGCCCTTTTCATCCAACTTAAGAAAATTTTGCCCACCAGATAGCCCGTGAGATTCTTCTGCTGTCTTTTATACATTTTGTGGTATTCACCTTCACATTTATTTAGATGCCTGATCTACTTGAGTTACATTTTGTGAATGATGTAATGTAAGATTGTGGCTTATTTTATTATTAGTATGTGGCTACCCATTTTTTCAGTACATTTTACTGAAGATATTATTTGTTTCTCATTGAATTGCCTTATTGACTGTCAAAAGTTTATTGGCCACATGTGTGTGATTCTATTCTGAACTACTCTGTCCCATTCACTTATATGTCTACCTTTAAGCCAAACCAACACTAGTGTGGTTACTGACCTTTATAAAAGAAACTTCAAAGCATATAAAGAGATCCTCCTACTTTGTTCTTCTCTTTGAAATGGTTTTGCTATTCTAAGTTCTTTATTTTTTCACATATATTTAGAATACTCTTATTAGTTTGTAAAAATCTTCAAAGAATTTGATTAAAATGGATTTAATATGGAGTCTGAGATGAAGTTTAAGTATAATTTTAACCTCAAATACCAAAATCCATTTGATAGGTCTTTTCAAGCTTTGTTAGGGCAAGTCTGGAATGACCTGTAGCTAGTTCAGCCCTGCCTCTCTCTCCCTCATGCCCCCTGTGCATCTTCCTGAATGCTTCAGTCAATGTCAAGATTTTTCCAGGTTGAGTGGTTGGGACTCAAATAATCCCCAAGCCTTTGTGATATCTGAATTTATTTATATTTGCACTCCTCAGTCTTTTTTTGTATACTTAGACTGATAGAGTTTAATCCTATGACTGGCAAAAATCTAAAGGTGTCCTTATGCAAAATATTATAACTCCTGTCACTGAGTACCCTGCCTCTCATAATACAGCAGTTTTAGGCATTCCTGACAAGAATTCCTGTTTTATCAATCAAATGTGACATTTATATACTTTTTGGGTTTCTCTTCTGGGTGTCATAATCCATGAAATACTTTTAAACAGAAAATCAAAATAGCCATTGGTATATTATTTTCTTGTCCCAGGTATCACAGCCTAGTGGTGTTAATTTTCCAATTACTCAAAAACCTGTTTCATTTAGCTTATTGAGCTTTCAACTTGTTGAGAGCACAAGAGAATGTCTGGGACCAGTTTTTCTAAACAGCTAGAATTTGAGGCAATACATTTTTAAAATAGTATCTTCTCTCTACTTTTTCCAAACAATAATATATACAAACATTGTTTTCCATGGTGGCTCTATAAAGCAAGCATATGTAGGTCATTTTTTCATGCACTCTGTTTAGAATTGTTTTCCTCACTGAAGTCAAAATTTTGTTTAATCATATTATCTATTTCATGGCACAGCATTATCATCGTGGTAGAGTGATTTGTGTGAGCCATTCTAACAACAAAACAAGAGCCTAAATGATTGTCATCCATGTCATAGTGCAGTATAAGCTGGATGGGGCCTATATGGTAGCTTTTCTCTCTCTGAGAACTCAGGTATCCAGGATCTTTTCATCTTATCATGTGGATGAATTCACCAAAAGGAAACAGAACAACAGAATGGTCACACATGAGGTGCGATGAGGTGTAGAAGTGTCATGCTTTACTCCTACCGTATCCCACTCTCCAGACTCCTGTTGCTTCAATAGTCTTTGGAGTCCGATGGGGTTGGAGATATAGTTTCCTTTTGTGTTCAATAGGAGGAAATGGTATTCATGAGTAAGTCAGTCTTGACCACAAACATAAATTCATGAAAGATTTCTCTATCATTTTATGTCATTTCTCCCTTTTATTTTTGATTTCCAGGACCATTTCTAACCCATCATCATAGAGGAGTATTACAAAAAATTGACTTTTATACACACACACACACACACACATATATATATATATATATATATATATATATAAACTCATTCAGAATATATTGTACCTAAGACTTGCTTTAGCTTAATAATTTATTTATGTCTTTTTCTGTCTTATTAAAGTACTAAAAATTTCAAAATTTTAATTGCTGAGTATCATGAACCGAAATTCTGGTTCAGTATTTGTAGGGTGAGATATAAATACCCAATAGAAAAAAAGTAAAGAAAAAAAGACAGGGATTAAATCTTAGAAAAATTAAACAAAATGAGCAATATTAAAAAGTAATCATAACAGCGACAAAACTTCAATAGTAGCTGTTGCATCCCCATGGTTAAGGTTCATTGATCTGATTATCACAAATGAGTTACAGGAATCCACATTAAGAATCGTCATTGCAGTAATCTCCATGGCTCAATAATCTGTTAACTTATTTTTATTTGTATCCTCCTCTTACATTGTTATATAGAAATATATCTGATCCTGGCCAGAGTTCAATATTTTATGTCAGAATTATCTGATACAGTTTGCATTCTTGACACCTAAAATAATCTGAAAATAAAACTAAAGTTACTCCTAAAAAGCATTTTAGAAGCATATAAACAATGTTGAGAAATGTCTTTTTATTGACTTCCTATGCACTTAATATATGCTCATATACATAAAAGATTCACATTCCTGTAAAAAATACATAAAATTTATGCAAAATGAGCAAAATAAGGAAACAGTTTACAAAGAGATAATTTTTGAATTGATGAAAATTTTGAATTTTTGTAAATCTCCAGTTGGCCAATTAGCAATTAGCAAACAGTTTTTTGTTTGTTTTTTTGTTTGTTTGTGATTTGGATTGGCTAATTTCTCCTTAGAGGCCATGTAAGTCTAGGCTTAAAAAGAGACAAACATTACAACAAAAGGAAATAATATTGGTTAAGTGAGATGGGTGGTGTTATTCAATCCTGAGTTCAAAGCTCTGGAAAAAAAGTATAAAAATTATCCAGGATGTGTAATCCCTGACAACTCAGGGAAGCAAGCAAAACAAAAGAGCAACTGAAAGGGAAACAAACTTTCTCTGTTACCTACAATGTCTTTAAGTAGGAAGGGTTTATTGTAGTATAACTGGTGTATTCTAAGCTTAATGTTTTTAAAGTGTTACCATAAAAAGTACTGAACTCTATAAAATGCTTTTATAGGATTTATCAACATAGTTATATGTTTTATTCTTCATTGCAATTGTATAGTCCTTTATTTTGTCTACAACTTTTTCAAATATTTTTAACCGCTGCTCTTGTCGGAATGATAATCAGAAAGCTTAGCTGGTAAAGCAAGTGCTTAATAAATGCGATCATCGTTATCAAAATGCATCCACTACCATAATTAAAAACATGCAAATTTTATGAAAAATTGATAGTGTGGTATATGGTCTTCCAGGACTGAATTAATTGATTTTATCTGCTTACAATTCTTCAAGTAATAAACAGAGGCTGGATGGGGTTGCATAAGAAAGACTTGGTATAGTGCTCTTCTCAATCAGGAGAATGATTGACAATGCTTTCAGAGATTTGGTACATTGACAGCTAAGAGTTCAAGCTGGGAACCAGAGTGCCTGGGTTTGAATCTTATCTGGGAAAATTAATACAAAAGCAACAATATAAATTCTTAGAAAAATAGCATAATATTTTGTTGAGTGGCAATTTGTTTATTCCATTGCAGGTGAACAGGAGTTCATTATTATTATGAAGACTACTAATAGAAACATATATAAATATACATAGAAAAATATTTGTAGATAAACTTAGTTAACATTTGAACACTTTTAGGCTTAGAAAAGAAGTTTTATGACAGAAAATATCTATAGTTGAGAGATGTGATTAGTGCATGATTAAGGATACCTTACTAAATATGGCATTGAGTTGTGTCTTAAACTAACTTTTCTGATTCTTAGGGCACAGCTATAGCCTTAGTATTATCCTTGCTTTCCTAACTAGGTTATTGCTTCTCAGACATGTTCATCCTAATGACAAAATGCTCATCTATGTTATCAAAGCTTTATTATGTATCTGATCAAATACCATTAACACACATTATCTTTTCTACTTTTATTCCTCTCCTTCTCCCTCCTGCCTTTCCTCTCTCCCTCCTTCATTCCCTTCCCCATCATTCCATAATAAAATTATTATATGAATTTACTAGTCCCAGTTCTTCCCATTTTCCAGTGAAGAATATTTCTCTCATGTTCCTACCACCTTGAGAGTTCTATTTCATCTTAAAATCCATAATTATTAAATTGTGACTAGATCATTTTGTTTTGCTTTTGTCTGCTCTGGCTAGAATATAAGTTGCTCATATCTAGGACCATAACTAATTTATTTTAGTGTTTCCATACCAGTTAAGTGGAGCACATGAAATAAAAAGGATGATAAATGCTGCTCAACAAATGCATGAGTCATTGAATAAATAACAACTCAATTTAACAGGGTGTATTGTTTAAGCATTGAGAGTCCCCTCCCTGTTTATTATAATAGAACTTTTTTGTTTGTCTTCTATTTTTTCTCTGCTGTATGTAAGGTCCACTATTTTATCATTATGCAAAAATCATTATTCTGTTTGTTAGTTTTTAGTATGTACGTGATTGAGAAGATTTTAGTATTACTTTATACACTTCTTTTTGAGATTTGAGATTTATGCATAATGTAAAATAATTCTTTCTGTTTCATGGTGTATTGCCTAGGCTAATCCGTATCAAAATCTTATTCATTCAGATATTAATTTTTCATCATTTGACTTATTACTATTATCTAAGCTATTTTAATTGAATACATTATCAAGATTTCTATACCATGATTTAGATACAATGAAGATATCAGTACTCATTTTCAACTGAAATTAACTTTATATTTATTTTAGTTAAGATCTCTGGAAAATGTGTGCTATCAGATACAGGTCTGAAATCGACAGGAGAGAACTTTAAATTCTCCCATGTCTCCTGAGTCCTAGAGAGGAGTAAAAACATAACTACAAATTAACTACAAATATAGAAATAGCTAGTTCAATGTCTCTGGCTGATTATGAAGTTAAGAATGAATAATTAATTATTAAATGGGGCAAAACTCAATGGTTATAGAACTAAGTTCATGTGACAAAAGCTAAGATTTTTATTTTGCTATTACAGAATAAATCAATATTTTGTTGGATATTTACCAGTTTAGGGAGAAGGAATATTCTAACCTTAGGTTTTCTGTAAAAAAATATTAGTTGCTTTAATTGAGAAATAATGCATCTTTAATATTTGTTTTTGAAAGTGACAATTTTTAAAATTGATTTTATTGGTACATTTTAGGTATACAATATAATGACATTCATCATTGGAAATTTGCACCTTTACATAATCCATCTTGGTTCTTATTTTTTCCCAATTTCCCTGCCCTCCCTTCAACCTTCCACCCCTTTCTATCTACAAAGACTTTGTTTCCATTTTTTCTTTTTCTCATATTAATCCCATTCCCCTCTTTCTTTTCCCCTACCCCTCCCACTTCCCCTTCCCCTTTGCCCCTTTTCTTCCTATTTCACATTATCTATTATATCTTTTACTCCTTATTTACACTTTCAGTTTCTCACACTAGAGAAACTATTCAGTATTTACACATGTGTCCTATTTATTTCACTTAAGAGTATTGCCTCAATGTGCATCCATTTACCTATTAATGTCTCTAGTTCTCATTCTTCATGGCTGAATAATACTCCATTTTATACCAAAAGTTTTCTTTATCCAGCCTCCAGTTGATGGGCAATTGGGCTGCTTCCAAGTTTTAGCTATTACAAACTGTGCCGTTATGAACATGGGTGCACATATATCACTGTGGTATGATTCTTTTAATTCTTTGGGGAAGATCCCCAGCAGTGGAATAGCGGGGTCAAATGGAACTTCCAGTCCTAGTTCTTTGAGATATCTCCATACTGATTCCCACAGTGCTTGCACCAGTCTACACACCCACCAGCAGTGGAGTAGGGTTCCTCTTTTCCCACAGCCCCCAAGCATTTATTATTGGTTGATTTTGAAAGTGACAATTTGATATGATTTTTTCCTAAAAGATACATTTATGAGTTTGATGCCTTTTTTTATGTTAATTTGAACATTGGTAAAGACTCATGTTCTGAACTGATTTGTTTTTATTGCTTCAGGCATTATTTTGACATCTGTAAATGCCAAAAATTTGGAGGAAAGCACTTTTTCATGATCTGTTGAAAATAAAAATGATCCATTAACACATAAAGCAAATTCTAAACTTCGTGTTTCAAGACACGTCAATGATTTGTGCCTTGATTTTTTATTACTCTGCAAAATACTGACAATACTTCGGGTCAACTTTACAAAGTTGTTTGAAAATGACTGACATGAGATGGGTATGAAAATACTTTGAAAAATATGAATTTGAAATTAAAATCTCTCATGCTAAAGAGTACTCTAATAGTCTTCCAAAAGTTTATATAACTAAAGTAAACACTTAATTTTCTACATCATGTTAGTACCTATGTGATAATTTGCACAGTGACCTCCAGTGATGAATTTCTACAGTAAAACCAGAATTAAATGTCACTGTTTTATATGACATTCTATCTACATTCTTCAATGTCATTCTATTATGTTGAAAACAATTAGTATCTACATATTGTTTTAGTTGGACTTTTCTTGATCCATCTATGTATTACTTGAGTTGGATTTATTTTTGTGTTTGGGGATAGTTTTCATATATAATGAATTATTTATAATTTGGATATATTTCTCTGTATGAACTTTACTGATAAAATTAGAAAACAGAAGTGATTTTACTGGATGAATATAATTCATTTAGCAAGTGATGTTTTCTTTTTAAAAGTACATTTGGTTAACTCATTTGCACCTTAATATTTAAGACTCATTTTTTACTTTTTAATTTTATTAGTATGTGTGTGTAGTACATAATGTTTACATTTTTGTGGTAAGTTGGTACTTGTACATAAAACATCTTAATACCTTTTCTCAACCCCTTTTCCTTCCCTTTCTCCTCCTGCCCTTCATCACCTGATCCTCTTCTCATTTGAGACAAATTTATCTCCTCATTTCCTATTATCTACCTTTTATTTTGATTTTATGTTTACTCTGGATTTCTCATATAAGAGAAACAATATGATAATTAAGCTTGTGTGTCTGGTTAATTTTACTTAACATTAAGGTCTCAAGGTGCATCCATTTATCCATACATGTTCTTTATCCATTCATAAGATCCACTGTTTTAAGTCTCACTAAACTAACTCAGGCAACATTGATTAATACAAATTTATTACCTACCTTTGTTTTCTGGATAGATATGTGGTACGTACAATAGACGTTTAGAAATTTCTACTTGTTAATATAGTATCAGAACTATGTCTTAAAAATGTTAATATTGCCTTGTGGAAATGTATTCTTGAAACTACACAGATAATTCATAGGCAGTAACACAAATCCCAGTGACTTTCTCTTATCATTTCACCAGGTACTGGCAATACTCACCTGGCATAGATTTTTATCATTTGGTTGAGTCTGGGCTTGTCATTCTACCACTTTTTAGCATGAATGGCTAAATGTGTGCTTTTCTTGCCCTGAGTTAAGCCTTCGAAAGCACATTACTGATTTCTATGGTGGATTAACAAGGTATCCAATGTGAAACTTACTCTTGGAATAGTAAAGAGAATCTGTTACTTGTGGTTACAAATATTTCATATTCTTTCTCTTTTCTTTGAAATTATGAGAATAACATGGCATAGCAGAAGGAACATAAATAGATATATAGATTTGTGTGTATTCCAATTTGAATATATGCTTATTACTGATCTATATAAAAAGATTATAAATACTGATCTATAATATTTGTGATAACAAGCAATCAAACTGATCCAGAATACTTATTCTCCAGATGTCTTCTGACAGCAAATGATATTGATATAGTCGAATCAGAGTATAGTGATTTACCTTTTTTCATTGAGCAAAAAAACCCCATGATCTTCCACATCAAAATATATGTTAGATATTTGCTTCTGTATATCTGAATTTCCAGTATAGCAAAACCCTACCATGGGGTTTGTGATTGTTAGATCATTTTCAACACTCCACACTTCCTTTAATTTGATAATTCCTGATAGAATTTGATGAGTCCCTCACACTTTAGTGAAAATTCACATTAAAAATTATTGGTATATGTTTGCAGTATATAATGTGTACATTCCTGGTGTGGAGTTGGTACTTGTACATTATATATCTTAATTTCTTTTTTCATCCCCTTTCCCTCACCTCCCTTCCTCAGGTTTGGGGTTTTCAGGCAGAATCATGGAGCAGTGTTAAAGAGAACTCCAGAACTTCAGCCGGTGCCCAGGTTGGAGTGACTGCAGGACTTATCATCTATTTTTCAAGTTTATTCCAGAACACTCAAGAAGAATTTCATGTAGGGCTGCCTTTATGAGCCTGAAATGGAGATGAAGTCTTTGGGTAAGAGAGAGAACAGGATGGCCACAGTTCTGCCTATAGTATCTTACCTATGATCTGATAGTTCTAGTTTCAAGTTATAATGAATTTCCATCTTGAAGGAGGTCCAGTCACAAATTTAAAACTTATTTTATTGTGTTTTTGTTAGATTTTGAAGTTCTATATGGCTTTCCCAAGACTTAAATATCACCATATTATGCTCTATTCCTTGAGCTAGGCCTTTCTTGATTATTCAAGATAATTTTGGTTTTTTATTTCATTCCAATTGTAATACACTTCTCTAGTTTTAAAATGCTATTTACAAAAATTATTTTAATCTTCTGCATAATAACCTTTGAAGAGACAAATGATATTCACAACCTTATAGTGGATCTCAACAGCCATAAAATACAGATTTTGGTGAATAAATTTGTAATGTTGGCAAGCTAAAGCAAATGTTTGCAATGCAAAGAATAACCTCTGGGTGGTCCAGATGCCTTCTCGGAAAAGGCTCAAAATGTGGTCACAGAATCAGAAAAACTTTTGACGTCCCCCTAGGGGAACATCTGGTTTCCACTTTGATCTAGTTGAGTTGGAATTTGGTGAACAACACTAAAGCTGGAATATCCCATGTTAGCCATTTTGCAACTTTAAATATATTAAACACTGGATTAATTAAATCATAATGGAAAATTAAAACTGAAAATGAGTGATCATGTTGTACTCTTATAGTCTGAGATATTAAGGGGGCTGAGGAAGAAGGATTCTTTGAAACCAGCAGTTCAAGACCAGCCTGTGCAGCACAGCAAGACCTCAACTGAATAAACGAAATTGAACATTAGAAGCTGAAGGACTACTAAGCTCATTAGAAATTATGTCTGTTTAGTATACAAAAAAAGAGACATTGTTTAGTTATATTTAATTCCTTATTTTGGGCTTCTAGATTTATAACCCCTGTGATATTATTCCCTATGGCACTGGATCATTGATTGGAAAGGACAGTCATTGTTCTGGCCTGACCTTAAGAAAGATCTGAGGACATAAGAGTTTTTCTTTCAATTTCTACACCTTTGTCTATTTTCTGAATTTTCTAATAATGTGCTTGGCCTTGCTCATGCTAGGCAACCACTCTACCACTGATCTAAGTAGCGTATTTGGTTTCTTCACAAATAACATCTAAATGTTTGGAAATTTTACTTTTTTAACAGCCATTTTGGTTTATCCATTAAAGTATAACAATTTTTAAGAAAATATTCTCAGAATCAGTGTTGACTGAATGCCATTTTGGTCTGAGTTGCAGTATGTAAAGTCATTACTATAATATGACAACAAGATTTATATATGTTAATTATCCTACTTTCTCTGCATCTTTCTTGCTATTTCATCCTATTTTTTGTACCTCACTTTATCACTTTTTATAACACAGATATTCATATTTTATTTTAGAATGTTTGAGAAACAATTTGAAGCACTACGTTTTTATCATTACATGGCACAGCAAACTTCTTTCTGTTATAAAAGCAATATCAAAATTGATTAACACTAATAGATTCCATTCATAAAAATATTCATTTTGTATTGGAACACTTACTCTTTTATTTTTAAAATGTTTATCAAAGTCCACAAACATAGCAGCACAAACCAACACATTGACTATCCTGTGATTTTTAGGAGCAGGAGATCAGGCACAAGTGAGTTTGATCACCTTGTCAGGATCAAGCTTGGCTGCAGGAAAAGTGAAGGTGAGGCTCATTCTCATCAGAAGTTCAGCTGAGGAAGAATTACTTCCCAACACATTTGGGACATTGATAGAGTGGTGGTTATGTTATTGCAGCTCCCATCTTTGCTGGTGGACAGCCGGGAGACATGGTCTAGTCCTAGAGGTTCTTACGGTTCCTAGAAACCATTAACATTACTTGTCAGATAGCTTCAACATAGGTGCTTTTCATTAAGGCCACAGGGAAGAACTTAGGTTTTGGTTTGCTAGGACAGAATATTGTATAACATAATCACAACAGTTGCACACCATCACCTTTCCCAAACTCTACCAGTTAGAATCACAGCAAAGGTCCTGTCACTTTTAAAGTGAATACATCAGCTTGGATTTTCCTGAGAAAAAAACCCAATAATATATATATGATTTCTTTTAAAGCATTAGCACACATAATTGAAGGGGCTGACAAATCAGAAACAGATAGAGCAGGTTGGATAACTGGAGAGTCAAGCAGGAGGTAAAGCCTTAGTCTTAAGGTAGAATTTCCTTTTGTCTTTTAAAAAATCTCAGGCATTTTGTTGTTGTTTTTTTCAATACCTTCAACTGATTATTTTAGTTTCACCTACATTGCCCAGGGCAAACTCTTTTATTCAAAACCAGTTGATGACAGATGTTAACCACAACTACACAATATATTTACAGCAATATATAGATTTATGCTTAATTAAATTCTAAGGTACTACATTGCAGCCAAGTTTACATATAAATCCAGCCATCATCAGGAGGGAATTGCACTAAAGGAGTGAACAACAGAGCACAGGAAATTAGCAAGATCTTGGAGTCAACTCCCCACAGAAGTTGTTTAAATTTATTTATTTCTTGGTACCAGGGTTCGAACTTGGGACCTTGCACTTCTGAGGCAGGCGGGGAACCACTGAGCTAAATCCCTGGCCCAGTTGTTTAAAAGTTTTTAAGTTTTAGTTTATTGGTACAATTTAGGTATACAATATAATGATATTCATCATTGGAAATTTGCAAATTTACATAATCTCTCTTGCTTGTTATTTTTCCCCTTCCCCTGCCCTCCCTTCAATCCCTTCATCCCTCCGTATTTACAAAGACTTTGTTTCCATTTTTTCATTTTCTCATATTAATTCCATTCCCTTCTTTAATTTGCCCTAGCCCTCCCAATTCCACTTACCCTTTGCCCCTTTTCTTTCTATTTCACATTATCTAATATACCATTTAGTCCATATTTACACTTTCAGTTTCTCACACTACAGAAACTATTTGGCATTTAGACATGTGTGTCCTGTTTATTTCACTTAAGAGTATCGCCTCAATGTGCATCCATTTAGCTATAAATGTCTCTAATTTCTCGTTTTTTATGGCTGAGTAATACTCCGTTTTATAAAAAAACCCACATTTTCATTACCCAGTCTCCAGTTAATGAGCATCTGGGCTGCTTCCAAGTTTTATCTATTACAAATTGTGCTGGTATCAACATGGGTACACACATATCACTGTGATATGATTCTTTTAATTCTTTGGGGAAGATACACAGCAGTGGAATAGCAGGGTCAAATGGGAGTTCCAGTCCTAGTTGTCTGATATATCTATAAACTGATTTCCACAGTGGTTGCACCAGTCTATACTCCCAACAGCAGTGGAGCAGCATTCCACTTTCCCCACAGCCCCACCAGAATTTGTTATTGGTTGATTTCATGATAGCAGCCATTCTTTCTGGAGTGAGGTGGAATCTCAGCATTGCTTTCATTTGCATTTCTCTGATGACCAGTGATGTTGAACACTTCTTCATATGTTTATTTGCTATTTCTACTTCTTTGTCTGAGAAATGTCTGTTCATTTCAAATGTCCATTTTTGGATTGGGTCTTTAAATTTGGGAGGTCTGATTTTTTTGTTTTTTATAGGTTCGAGATAGTAGACTTTTGGCTGAGGAACAGCAGGTGAAGACTTTTTTCCCACATTGTGAGTTGTCTCTAAACACTGTTGGTGGTTCCTCTTGCTGTGTGCTTTTTAATAAGAAAAGATCCCACTTGTTGATTGTTGGTGCTAGTTCACAGGCAACTGAGGTTCATAAAATCCTTTCCGACAACAATGTCTTCAAGAGTTTTACCTCAGCTCTCTTCCAGGCAATTCAGCATTTCTATTTTAATATTTAGATCCTTAATCCATTTTGATTTTAGTATAGTGCATGATGAGAGACATAGGTCTAGCATTAATCTTTGGCAAGTTGTAACCCAGTTTTTCTGGAACTATTTTTTAAAGAGGCTATCTTTCCTCCAGTGAGGGTGTTTGACTCCTTTATCAAAGATGAGGTGGCTGAGTGTGTATGGAGTTGTTTCTGCATCTTCTAATCTGTTTCACTGGTCCTCAGGTCTGTTTCTTTGCCAGTATCATGTTGCTTTTATTATAGTACTTTGTACCATGTTTCAAGTTGGGGATTGTGATACCCTCTGCCATGTCTCTGGTACCTAGAATTACTTTTACTATTCTGGATCTCTTCTTGTGCCAAATGAATTTTTGGATTCTTTTCTCAAGGTCCATGAAGTATGCTGCTGGGATTTCAATTGGGATTGCATTGAATCTATATAGCAGTTTTAGAAGTATAGCCATTTTCACTATGTTGATCCTTCCTACCCAGGAGCAAGGGATGTCTTTCCACTTTCTGATATCATCTTCAATCTCTCTTTTCAGAGTGTTATAGTTTTTCAGAGAAGAGGTCTTTGATTTCTTTTGTTAGGTTGATTTATAGGTATTTCAATTTTTTGGAGGCTATTGTGAAAGGAATTGTTTGCCCTATTTCTCTCTCAGTGAGTCTCAGCGTAGAGGAAAGCTATTGATTTTTGTGTGTTGACCTTGTAACCAGCTACTTGACTGAATTTGGTTATTAAGTCTAGAAGACTTTGGTGGGGTTCTTGGGGTCTTCTATATAGAGTATCATGTCATCTGCAAATAATGACAATTTGACTTCTTCATTACCTATCTTTATTCCTTTTATTACTTTCTCTTGTCTAATTGCCTTGGCTAATGTTTCCAAAACTATATTGAACAAGAGTGGTGATAGTGGACATCCTTGTCTTGTTCCTGAATTTAGTGTGAAGGATTTCAGTTTTTGACCATTTAGTATGATATTGGCTGTTGGTTTTTTCATAGGTAGCTTTTATCAGATTGCGGTAGAGACCATCTATTCCAATTTTTGTAGGGTTTTATCATAAATGCATGTTGGATTTTGTCAAATGCTTTTTCTGCATCTATGGAGATAATCATATGGTTTTTGTCCTTGGCTCTATTGATATAGTGTAGTACATTGATTGATTTTCATGTATTGAACCATCCCTGCATCCCTGGGATGAATCCCACTTCATCAGGGTGTATGATCTTCTTGACGATCTTCTGCATTCTATTTGCCAGTATCTTATTAAGGACTTGTGCATCTATGTTCATTAGTGAGATTGGCCTGTAGTTATCTTTCTTGGTTGGGTCTTTCTCTGCTTTGGGGTTCAAGGTGATGTTTGCTTCCAGGAATGAATCCAGAAATATTGCTTCTCTTTCAATTTCATTGAAGAGTTTACACAGTAGTGGCGGTAGTTCCTCTCTAAATGTCTTGTAGAATGGCAGTGAAGCGATCAGGGCCTGGGCTTTTCTTAGTTGGTAAGTTTGTAATTATGTTTTCAATTTCATTGGGTGATATTTGGTTGTTTAGAGTTTCAACTTTGGTAATTCATATGTATCTAGGAATCTGTCCATTTCTTCTGTGTTTTCCATCTTATTGGTGTATAGGTTCTCCAAGTAGGTATTGTTGATTCTCTGGATTTCTGTTGGGGATGTTGTAATTTCACCCTTTTCATTCCTAATTGCATGGATTTGGGCCTTTTCTTTCCTTTTTCTGATAAAGTTAGCTAAAGGGTGGTCAAAATTTTGTTTATTCTTTCGAAGAACCATCTCTTGCCTTCATTAATTTTTTTGTATTGTTCTCTTAGTCTCCATTGCATTGATTTCTGCTCTAATCTTTATAATTTCCTTCCTTGTATGAGCTTTGGGTTTGTCCTGCTCTTTTTTTCTAGAAGCTTGGGGTTCAGTATCAGGTTATTTAATTGGTCTCACTCTGTTTTCGTAATATGTGTATTCACGGCAATGAATTTCCCACATAAGATTGCTTTCATTGCGTCCCATAGATTCCGATATATTTTATTGTCATTGTCATTTAATTGTAGGCACTGTCTGATTTCTTCTTTAATTTTCTCTGTGACCCATTGGTTATTCAGAAGTGTGTTGTTTAATTTCCATGTGTTTGTTTAATTTTTGCTGGGTTTTTGCTATTGATCTCCAAGTTGATTGCACTATGTTTCTTTTTTTGTTTTTTGTTTTTTTTTTTTTTTTGGTTGCACTATGGTTTGATAATATACAGGGGATGACTTCAATTCCTTTGTACTTACCTAAATATGTCCTATGAGAGAGTATGTGGTCTATTTTGGAGAATGATGTGTGTGCAGCTGAAAAGAATGTGTATTCTGATTTTGTTGAGTAGAAGACTCTGTAAAGATCTGTTAAGTTCATTTGTTAAAGAGTTTGATTGAGTTCTAGTATTTCATTACTTATTTTTCATCTAGTTGATCTATCTATTTGTGACAGTGGGGTATTGAGGTCCCCCACTACTATAGTACTAGTGCATATATGACTTTTCATGTCTGTTAGTATTTGTTTTATATAGATGGGTGCACTAGTGCTTCGTGAATAAACATTTATGATTGTCATCTCTTCCTCTTGGATTGTTCCCTTTACAAGGATGTAGTGTCCTTCTTTGTCTCTCTTAATCAGTGTTGGTTTGAAATCTACTTGATCTGCAAAGAGGATAGCTACTCCTGCTTTTTTTTCAGGTTTCCGTCACATGGAGTATTGTTTTCCACCCTTTAACTTTCAGTCTATGAGTTTCTTTTTGAATTAAGTGTGTTTCTTGTATGCAGCATATTGTTGGATTTTGCTTCTTGATCCATTCTGCCAGTCTATTTCTTTTGATTGGGAAATTGAGACCATTAACTTTGATGGTTATAACTGATACATATTGACTTATCTTTGTCATGACTTTTTCTTTTTGTTGGATTATAACTGATACATATTGACTTATCATTGTCATGACTTTTTCTTTTTGTTGGATTCTCCCTGTTTATATTTAATTTCTTGTTGCACCCAATGGATTCATATTGCTGTGCTTCCTGGGGGTGTGGTGTTTATTTTCTTTTCCTAGGATAATATCTAAAATTTTTTGGAGTTCTGGTTTGGTATTTATGAAACTCCTAAAGTGCTCTTTGTCTTGAAAATATCTTATTTCTCCATCAATTTTTAGAGATAGTTTTGCAGGCAGGGCACATTGCTCTTGGTTGAAGGCTGTTTTCCTTTAGGGCTTGGAATACATCACTCCAAGCTCTTCTTGCCTTGAGAGTTTGCATTGAGAAGTTTGTTGTGATTCTTATGAGCTTTCCTTTGTATAGGATTTGTTTCTTTTCTCTGTTTGTAGAACTCTGTTCTTTTATTGGGTTTCTGAAATCTTAAGAAGTAAATGCCTATGTGTAATATTTTGATCAAGGCTAGTTGGGGTCTTATATGCCTCACTTATCTGTATGTCAAGTTCTTTTCCCCTGATTGCAAAGTTGTCTGCCATTACTTCTGTGAACAGTTTTTTTATATCATCTTCACTCTCTCTTGTTTGTTTGTTGACTCCAACCAGTCTTATATTATTTTTCTTTGCATCTTCTAGCAGCTGCTGGATTGATTTCTCATAGTCCCTTACAATTTTGCAGCAATTTTTCTTTTCCTGGTCACTAATTGCAATCTTATCTTCTATATCTGAAATTCTGTCTTCACATTGGCCCATTCTTCTGTGTAGGCTTTCAATGGAGTTTTTAATCTCCTGGAAATCTGTTTGTATCTGTTTTATAGATTCCATTTGTTTCCTGTGTTGGATTCTATTATGTTCCTCAGCTTCTCTATTTTTTTAATCTGTGTCCTGTCTAGATTTATTAATCATGTCTTGCACTTTGGGCACAATCTCTACTGTTATCTGAGAAATTATTTCTGATTTCATTTTTTCCAGATCCTCTTGTGTTGCCAATTCAGAGAGTGCACGTGGTAATCAGAGAGTCTTCCATCTCCTTTCCCTTTGGGGTTGCTGTAGATGATCTGGGAGTCTGGTTTTGAGTCTTGTTTATCTGTCTTCTCATTTTGATGGAGGCGGGTTCTGTTGGTGAATGCATGGCTCACCTCTTCTGCACTGGGATTGGTGGAAGGGCAACCCAGAAGCCCCTTCCTCTGGGCTTTGAGAGGTGGAATGGGGGCCTGGAAGCCCCTTCCTCTGGGCTGGGAGTGGTGGAACCAGTTGTTTAAATTTTTAGCTTATTTTTCACGAGTTTAATAGTGTGTGGAATCTATTGATGGACAAAATTTAGGATGTAGTACTTCTAGATAATAAACTGGTAATTCTATGTCTCAACTGTAAATCCATGAATAAGCTCTTCATTTCAACTTTCACTTTTTAAACCAGAATGGTAGTAGTCTTTTTTTTTTTTTTGGTTCCAGGGATTGAACTCGGGTGTTTGCATTCACAAGGCAGGCGGCAGAACCACTGAGCTAAATCCCCAGCCCAGAATGGTAGTAGTCTTGAAGTCTAATTTTGTGCCATCATTTCTCACACCAAAGATAAAAAGCAGAAAATTTACCAAAGAAGATTGTTTCATATGACAGCTTTTTCCCAAGAATTTTGTTAATTCTTTGCTAAGAATGATCTAGGTATGTTTCCATTTCTGTGTGTGTGTGTGTGTGTGTGTGTGTGTGTGTCATGAAAGAAAAGGATCTTGTAACCCAGCAGAAAGTAAAATGATTCACATCACTTGTCACAGCCTGAAGTCAGAGTTAGTGAGGGAATCTTTAAATTCCTGGTCTTAGTCCAATGTCGGAGCTTGTAGCCCAAGGTCACAGCACATGGGTAGGGTTGCAAGATTTTCTTGAGATTAATGACAGCACTGAGCTATAGATGACAGAAAGGGCACCCACTGGCACGCTCATTTATCAGGGATTTACTTGTTGGTTAATGATAGCAATAACAGTTTGTATCTGACAGACACAACTGGATATGTGCAGTGAGAAACTCTATATTTGAAGTTGGATTGTATTGGATCTATGCAATTTCCTCTTCTGTGACCCAGCCTGTCATCACAGTCTGTCAGCAAAGTGTTGTTTTTATTTTATAAAGGAAAAACAACTGTTTTTTGATGTAAAATTAGTTACACACAATTGAAAACTTTATAAAAAGAGCTATTAATTTGTATACATTCTATAGAAAATATTTTTGATATGCACATGAAATTCATGGATTGCTGTAATTATATCAGAGATAAAATTAATTTTTTCACTTAAATTCTTGCTAACACTGTTCTATTATAAATTTCCTAATTATATTTTATGTTTTTGTTACTATAAACATTTATAATAGAAGTGTATGAAAGTCTCATAAAATAAAATGTCACTCTTAATCTTGCCACCTCACTATAATAAATAAGAACATGTTTCATGTGGTCCTATAATATGAATGTGTATATATGTATGCATCTATATACATGTTTTCACAAACACATCTGATAAAATTATACTGCCTTTCCTTTTGTTCTTAATGCTGTTTTTACAAAAATGGTTAGTTCATTAGTTATCCCTTAAAATATTATGTTAAATAAATGATTCTGTATGACTTCATTCCAAAGTAGTGTTTAACCAACTACCTGAAACTGGTATTTAAAAGTTTGTTCCATTTTTTAATCTTATTGAAATGTATTATGAGGCAAATTTTATTGCATCTTTCTTTCTAATCCTAAAAATAAATTATTAGTCAAAATATTGCTGGACCAAACATACACATTTTGTAATTTAATCATGTCTATTATAATTTCAAGCATAATCACTAAAATAAAAGATGCAGATTATTTATAAATTTTAAACAATTGAAGAAAAATATAATAACAAAAATCAACTGTAATAGTTAAGAATTAAGAATAAAGCAAGCTGGAACATGTATACCAACACACACACACACACACACACACACACACACACACATGGGAATGCATGAGCTTAGCTACATTAAAAATTACATTTAAGGTAGAAGGCCTAAATTCTCTGGTTAATTGATAAGATTGGGGCAAAGAGAAGGCTTCTGGGTAGACGTGCCACAGCTCCCCATGTAGAGAAGGAGGCTTCCAGGCCAACCTACCACTGCTAACAGCGCAGAGGAGGCTTCTGGGTCAGCGTGCCACAGCTCCCAGTGCAGAGAAGGAAGCTTCTGGGGCAACATACCATGTAGGGAACAGGGGAAGGGGACATTACCAGAACCTCTGCAGTAAGTCCTAGTCTCCTGTGAGCCATGGCAGGACATGGCAAATTACAGGAAAGGTAGAAAAATGAGACTGAGAAAAAGCTGAGCTTTGGGTCTGATCAGTGCTGCTCTGGCAGCAAAGACAAGAAGCCCTAGCTTGCAGCACCTTTTATTTAGTACATCAGGAGAAACAAATGTAACAAATGAATATGTAGATTTCAGTACTTCACATTGGGATAAACAAGGTGTAACAAAAGACTGGGTGGGGATGGAAATCTAAGAACAATGAGGAACTATGCAGATGAAGATTTGGTTCCTCTCTGGAGTCTGGCAGGTGTGTTCTTGTCCTGGAGCATTACAACATCCAGGGATCACTGAGGTCTCAGTTGTGACCCCAGGCCAAAATGCAATTATGTCTGGAATATCCTAGCTGGTCTGTAGGCAGGAGAACTAGGCCTACTCAAATGATTTTTCCCTGGAATTATGTAGCATTGCTCCCAACAATACCACAGCTCCCAGTGCAGAGTAGGGGCTTCCATGCCAACCTACCACCACTCCCAGCACAGAGAAGGCTTCTAGGTTGACATGGTGCAGCTCCCACTGCAGAGGAAGAGGCTTCCAGGCTAACCTACCTCCATTCCCAGCACAAAGGAGACTTCCAGGTCAACATGCTACAGCTCCCAGCCCAGAGGAGGCTTCTGGGTAGGTGTGCTGCAGCTCCAACCACAGAAGAGGAGGCTTCCAGGTCGACATGTCACAGCTCCAAGTGCAGAGTAGGAGGCTTCTGGGTAGGCATGCAACAGCTCAGAGCATGAAGGAGGATTCGAGGTCAGCATACCACAGCTCCCAGTGTGGAGAAGACTTCTGGGTAGGGATTCCATAGCTCCCAGCATAGAGGAGGCTTCCAGTTCAGCATGCCACAGCTACCAGACCAGAGGAGGCTTCTGGTAGGTGTGCTGTGGCTTCCAGCATGGAGGAGGATTCCAGGTAGGCATGCCACAGCTCCCAGCCTGGAGTAGGCTTCCAGGTCAGCGTGCCACAGATCCCAGATCAGAGGGGGTGAGCCACATGGGCACTAGCAGCACACACACACCCTCAACCACCATCAAAATGAGAAGACATGTAAACAAGCCTCAGAACAAGACTTCCAGATCATCTACAGCAACCCCAAAGAGACAAAAGATAGAACACTGTGATACTCAACCAGCTGGACTCCCTGAACAAGCAAAGAAAGAGGATCTAGTAAAAATGAAATCAGACATAATTTCTCACATAACAGCAGAGATTGTGCCCATAGTACAAAACATGATTAATAAATCTAGAGAGGACATATATAAAAAATGGAGGAGTTGAGGAACATGATGGAATTACAACATAGGAAACAAATAGAATCCATAAAACAGATGCAAACAGATTTCCAGGAGATTAAAAATCTCCATTGAAAATCTATGCAGCAGCATGAGCCAATCTGAAGACAAAATTTCAGATATAGAAGATAAGACTGCAATTAGTGACCAGGAAAAGAAACATTTCTTTAAAATTGTAAGGGACCATGAGAAGTCAACCGAGCAGCTGCTAGATGATTGAAAGAAGAAAAATATAAGACTCATTGGAGTCAATGAAGAAACAGGAGAGAGGGCAGATGACAAAAAACTGTTCACAGAACTGATGGCACAAATCTTCCCAAGCAAGGGAAAAGAACTTGATATACAGATAAGTGAGGCATATAGGACTCCAACTAGCCTTGATCAAAAAAAATCTATGCATAAGCATATAATTATTAAGATTCCAGAAACCAAACAGAAGAACAAAATTCTACAAGCAGTTAGAGAAAAGAAACAAATCACATACAAAGGAAAGCCCAACAGAACCACAGTAGACTCCTCAATGCAAACCCTCAAGGCAAGAAGAGTTTGAAGAGAAGTATTTCAAGCCCTAGAGGAAAACAGCCTCCAACCCAGATTGATATACCCTGAAAAACAACCTTTCAAAATTGATGGAGAAATAAGATACTTTCATGACAAAGAGAACCTTAGGAACTGCATGAATACCAAGCCAGAACTACAAAAAATTTTAGACAAAATCCTAGGAACAGATAATGAGGATCACAAACTCAGGAAGCAAAGCAGAATGAATCCACCAGCACAACAAGGTATTAAAAGCAAAGGGGGAGAATCAAACAAAAAGAAAAGTCATGGCAATGATGACTCAATATGTACCAGTTATAACCACCAATGTTAAGGGTCTCAACTCACCAATCAAAAGAAATATGCTGGCAAAATGGGTCAAGAAGCTAGATACAATGATATGCTGCATAAAAGAATCACGTTAATTCAAAAAGAAACTCATAGACTGAAAGTTAAAGGGTGGAAAACAATACTCCATGTGAAGAGAATCTGAAAAAAAAGCTATCCTCTTTGCAGACCAAGTGGATTTCAAACCAACACTGATTAAGAGAGACAAAGAAGGACACTACATCCTTGTAAAGGGAACAATCCAAGGAGAAGAGATGACAATCATAAAGATCTATGCACCAAGCACTAGTGAACTCAACTATATAAAACAAATATTAACGGACCTGAAAAATCATATATGTACTAATACAGTACTAGTGAGGGACCTCAATATTCCACTGTCACAAATAGATAGATCAACTAGACAAAAAATAAATAATGAAATACTAGAACTCAATCGAACTCTTGAACAAATGAACTTAACAGATTTTTAGAGAGTGTTTCACCCCAGAAAATAAGAATACACATTCTTTTCAGCTACACACTTTTTGTTCTCCAAAATAGACCACATACTCACTCATAGAACATATTTAGGTAAGTGCAAAGGAATTGAAGTCATCCCTGGTATATTATCAGACCATAGTGAGATGAAATGGAAATCAATAGCAAAAGAAATGGCAACAACTTCAAAAGCACATGGAAATTGAACAACACACTTCTGAATAACCAATGGGTCACAGAGGAAATTAAAGAAGAAATCAGACAGTTCCTTCAATTAAATGACAATGACAATACAACATATCGGAATCTATGGGACATAATGAAAGCAGTCTTACGAAGGAAATTCATAGCATTGACTACTCATATTAGCAAAACAGAGTGAGCTCTATTAAACAACTTGATGCTGAAACTCAAGCTTCTAGAAAAAGAAGAGCAGGACAAACCCAAAGCTCATACAAGGGGAGAAATTATGAAGTTCAGAGCAAAAATCAATGCAATGGAGACTAAGAGAACAATACAAAAAATCAATGAAGCCAAGAGTTGGTTCTTCAAAAGAAAAGAAAAATGGACAAACCCTTAGCCAACCTTATCAGAAAAAGGAAAAAAAAGTCCCACATGCATGCAATTAGGAATGAAAAGGGCAAAATTACAACAGACCCAGCAGAAATCCAGAGTATCATCAGTGTCTACATCGAGAACATATACACCAATAAGATGGAAAACACAGAAGAAATGGACAGATTCCTAGACATGTATGAATTACCAAAGTTGAATGAAGAAGACCTAAAAATTCTAAATAACCCAATATCAATCAATGAAATTGAAAATGTAATTAAAAACTTAACAGCCAAGGAAAGCCTGGATCCTGATGGCTTCACCTCTGAATTGTATAAGACATTTAGAGAGGAACTACTGCCACTACTGTTTAAACTCTTCAATGAAATTGAAAGGAAAGCAATACTCCTGAATTCATTCCTGGAAGCAAGCATCACCTTGATCCCCAAAGCAGAGAAAGACCCAACCAAAAAAGACAATGATAGGCCAATCTCACTAATGAACATAGATGCAAAAATCCTTACTAAGATACTGGCAAATAGAATGCAGAAGATCATCAAGAAGATCATACACCCTGACCTAGGGGGATTCATTCCAGGCATGCAGGTATGGTCCAACATACACAAATCAATCAATGTAATACACTATATCAATAGAGTCAAGGATGAAAACCATGTGATCATCTCAATAGATGCAGAAAAAGCATTTGACAAAATCCAACATGTATTTATGATTAAAAATCCTACAAAAATTGGAATAGGTGGTCTCTACCTCAATCTTATAAAATCCATCTATGAAAAACCAACAGCCAATATCATACTAAATGGTCAAAAACTGAAATCCTTCACACTAAAGTCAGGAAAAAGACAAGGATGTCCACTATCACCTCTCTTGTTCAATATAGTTTTGGAAACATTAGCCAAGGCAATTGGACAAGAGAAAGAAATAAAAGGAATAAAGATAGGAAATGAAGAAGTCAAGTTGTCATTATTTGCAGATGACATGATACTCTATATAGAAGACCTCAAGAACCCCACCAAAAGTCTTCTAGACTTAATAATCAAATTCAGTCAAGTAGCTGGTTACAAGGTCAACACACAAAAATCAATAGCTTTCCTCTACTCTGAGTCTCACTGAGAGAGAAATAGGGCAAATAATTCCTTTCACAATAGCCTCCAAAAAATTGAAATACCTATAAATCAACCTAACAAAAGAAATCAAAGACCTTTTCTCTGAAAAACTATAACACTCTGAAAAGAGAGATTGAAGATGATATCAGAAAATGGACAGACATCCTCTGTCCCTGGGTAGGAAGGGTCAACATAGTGAAAATGGCCATACTTCCAAGACTGCTATATAGATTCAATGCAATCCCAAGTGAAATGCCAGCAGAATACTTCACAGACCTTGAGAAAACAATCCAAAAATTCATTTGAAACAAAAAGAGACCCAGAATACCAAAAGCAAATCTAGGCAATAAAGTCAAGGTAGGGGGTATCACAATCCCCAACTTGAAACTATACTACAAAGCTACTGAGATAAAAACAGCATGGTACTGGCAAAAAAACAGCCTTGAGGACCAGTGGAACAGATTAGAAAATGCAGAAACAATGCCAGACACACTCAGCCACCTCATCAGTGACAAAGGTGCCAAACACCCTCACTGGAGGAAAGATAACCTCTTTAATAAATGATGCTGGAAAAATTGGTTTTCACCTTGCCAAAGACTAAAACTGGACCTATATCTCTCACCATGAAATAAACTAAAATCTAAATGGATTAAAGATCTAAATATTAAAACAGATATCCTGAACCATCTGGAACAGAGGCTAGGTAGAACTCTTGAAGACATTGGTGCTGGAAAAGACTTTATGAACAAAACCTCAGTTGCCCATGAACTAGCACACACAATCAACAAGTGGGATCTCTCCTTACCAAAAAGCTTCTGTACAGCAAGGGAAACCACCAGCAGTGTGAAGAGAAAACCTACAATGTGGGAAAAAATTTTCACCAGCAGTCCCTCAAAGGTGTAATAACTCGAATCTATACAGAACTTAAAAAAAATCAGACCTCCCAAATTTAAAGACCCAGTCCAAAATGGGCATCTCAAATGAACAGACATTTTCTCAGACAAAGAAGTAGAAATAGCTAATAAACATATGGAAAACTGTTCAACATCACTGGTCATTCAAGAGATGCAAATGAAAACAATGTTGAGATTCCACCTCACTCCAGAAAGAAAGGCTGCTATCATGAAATCAACCAATAACAAATGCTGGTGGGGCTGTGGGGAAAGAGGAACACTGCCCCACTGCTGTTGGTAGTGTAGACTGGTGCAACCACTGTGGAAATCAGTATGGAGCTACCTCAAAGAAGTAGGACTGGAAGTCCTCTTTGACCCAGCTATTCCTCTGCTATGTATCTTCCCCAAAGAATTAGAAGAATTGTACCGCAGTGATATATGTGTCCCCCTGTTCATAGCAGCACAGTTTGTGATAGCTAAAACTTGGAAGCAGCCCAAATGCCCATCAACTGGAGACTGGATAAAGAAAATATGTTTTTTAAATAAAATGGAGTACTACTCAGCCATCAAAAATGAGAAATTAAGGACATTTATGGTCCAATGAAATCCCAATTGAAATCCCAGCAGCATACTTCATGGACCTTGAGAAAACAATCCAAAAATTCATTTGGAACAAGAAGAGACCCACAACAGCCAAAACAATTATAGATAACAAAGACATGGCAGGTGCTATTACAACCCCCAACTTGAAACTGTACTACAAAGCTACTGTGATAAAAACAGCACAGTACTGGCAAAGAAACAGACCTGAGGGCCAGTGGAACAGATTAGAAGATGCAGAAACAATGCCAGACATACCCAGCCCCCTCGTCTTTGACAAAGGTGCCAAACACTCACTGGAGGAAAGATGGCCTCTTTAATAAATGGTGTTGGAAAAATTGGGTTACAACTTGCCAAAGACTAAAACTATACCTGTATCTCTCACCATGCACTAAATTAAAATCTGAGTCAATTAAAGATCTAAATATCAAAACAGAAACACTAAATTGGCTAGAAGATTGTTTAGGAAGAACTCTTGAAGACATTGGTGTAGGAAAAGATTTCATGAACAAAACCTCAGTTGCCTATGAATTAGCATGAACAATCAACAAGTGGAATCTCTTTTTATTAAAAAGGTTCTGCACAGCAAGAGAAACCAGCAACAGTAGGAAGAAACAACCCACAATGTGGGAAAAAATTTTCACCAGCTGTTCCTCCATCAAAGATCTACTATCTAGAAATCTATAAAGAACTTAAAAAAAACAGACCTCTCAAATTTAAACACCAAATTCACAAATGGTCATCTGATATGAACATACATTTCTCAGACAAAGAAGTAGAAATAGCAAATAAAAATATGGAAAAATGTTCAATATCCCTGATCATTAGAGAGATGTAAATGAAAATAACGTTGACATTCCACCTCACCCCAGGAAATGACAAATGCTGGCAGGGCTGTGGGGAAAGAGGAACCCTACTCCACTGCTGGTGGGAGTGCAGACTGGTGCAACCACTGTGGAAATCAGCATGGAGATACCTCAAAAACTAGAACTGGAAGTCCCATTTTACCCAGCCATTCCCCTACTAGGTATCTTCCCCAAAGAACTAAAAGAATCACACCACAGTGATATATGTGCATCCATGTTCATAGCAGCACAATTTGTTATAGTTAAAACTTGGAAGTAGCCCAATTTCTCATCAACTGGGGTCTGCATAAAGGAAATGTGTTTTGTTTTTTAAATAAAACAAGAGTACTACTCAGTCATAAAAATTGAAAAATTAGAGACATTCATAGCTAAATGGATGCACATTGAGGCAATACTCTAAGTGAAATAAATAGGACACACGTGTAAATACTGAGTAGTTTCTCTAGTGTGAGAAACTGAAAGTGTAAATAATGATCAAAAGTTATAATTGATAATGTGAAATAGGAAGAAGAGGGTCAAAGAGGAAGCAGAAGTGGGAAGGGTAGGAGAAAGGAAAGAAAGGAATGGAATTAATATGAGAAAATGAAAAAAATGGAAACAAAGTATTTGTAAATAAGGAGGGATAGAGGAGTTGGAGGGAGGGGAGGGGAAGGGGGAAAAAATAAGAACCAAGAAGTTTATACAAATGTGCAAATTTCCAATTATGAATTTTGTTATACTGCATACCTTACATGTACCAATAAAATAAAATTTTTAAAAAAATAAGATCAGAAGAAATAATAATACACTATTCATGTGAAACATTTAAGAGAATGGTTGAAAATAAATGAATAAAAAATGTATACCATATAAGCACTAATAAAATAATGCAAGTCAGATATTTTAATATATTATCAAACACAAATTTATGGGAAATCACCTTACAGATAAAAAAAGAATTCTTCGTAAAGCACCTAATAGCTTGCTTGAAATACAAAAAAAAAAAAAAAAAGAAGAAGAAAAGAAAAAAGAAAGCATACTACCTTTTGCAGAGGCTGGGAAGTTGCTATTTTTTGGATTTTGAATGCCTCCCATAGAACCTTTTGTTAAAAGCTTGGTTCCCAGAGTGACCCCAATGAGAACTGGTAAAGGCATTGAAGGTGGCATCCAGTGGGTGGCCCTCAGGACATTGGAGGTCGCCCTGGAAGGAGATGTTACGATCATGGTCCTTTAATTTCTCTCTATGCTTTCTGGCTCATAAGCTTTTCCCTACCCTACACATCTGTCCTGATATGTTACCTCTCAGATTTAAAAGTTAGCACAGGCAAGGAATAGCCACTTTGTTAAAGAGACATAAAGATGACAAGGAAGATGTTCATTATTAATATTAATAGTCACTATGAAAATGCAAAATGAAACCATGATGAGATTCCACTATACATCTAATATAATGGTTCATATTAAATGCAAGCAAAAACCCCCTCCTGAAAAATATAAAAAGCAGGCAAGAATATAGAGCAATTCAAACTCTCAAAGTATGGCTCATAGAAATGAAAAATCCCACAATCTTTTTGGAAAAAGGTTTGGTAGTTTCATCTGCTGGCAGACATGTACCTGCCTTACAATCCAGTAATTCCTCTCTGGATATTTACACTAAGGATTGAAAAATTGGGTGCAGATGTAGCCCAGCAGTACAATGCTTGCCTTGTATGTGGGAGGCACTTCGTTTGATCTCCAGCACTGAAAAAAAATTTTCAAAACAGTATTTATACAATATACTTGACATAAATAACCATAGTGTTTCATTCTATAATTACTAAAAACTGGAAACAAATCAAATATCCTACAAGGATAAATCAGCAAACTATGACTCTGTCTTCACACATTGAGTGTTACTCAAAAAGAAAAGAGAATGAAATTTTGAAATATACAAAACTTTGGGTGAATCTTGGAGGTATCCTATATAAAAGAAATTACTTTTGAAAGATGACACACTATATGATTCTGTTTATGTGATATTCTTTTAAAAAGTCAAATTTATAGTAATATGGAAGCAATTCTGGGCTTATATGAGATTGGAGTGTGACCTTACAGAGGGTTCAAAGCAGGTTTTTAGGAGAAGATAATATTATTCTTTGCACTTCATTATGATGGTAGTGACATATATCACAGTGAAGAGAACTGCATGTCACTAGAGAAGAAAAAAGTCATTTTTATTGCAAGATGACTTTTAAATATTTATTTTTCAATTCTCAAATATACTGGGATGTTTTTAGTTACCTATTACTTATCACATTAATTGAATTTTGATTGGAAGATATATTTTATAATGAATTTAGCTCAGTTTTGATGGAGAATTGCTTTATGGACATTATATTATTAGTAGTTTTAAATATTTTTTGTATATTCAAGGAATGTGTATTTGTAAATATTTAATATGGGGAATCTAGGATTTTAATTAGATAAATCTTGTTAATTGTGTTGATCAATATCCTTACGTTTTTGGTTTTTGCCTCTTGTGTTAGCCAGTTTTCTGTCACTATAACAAATTACCTGAGACAATTAACAAATTTAATTAACAATTATAATTAACAATTTTATTTTGGCTCAGAATTGTGGAGGGCCCAGTTCATGATCAATTGGCCCCTTTGTGTTAGTTCTGTGCAGAGGCAGCGTGTCATGGTGCGAGAGTGGGATGACCACTTCTGTGGCCATACTTAACGGCACTCATGGGCGTCCCGCTTCAGGACAACAAGAACAGAACCATCCTATCATCACCTTCCTTTCATATTTCAGGTTTAAAGTCAGTCAAAAAATGTGTAAATTATAAAAAGAAACAAAAAGTTCATTATTCACAGCTGATATAGTTAAATATTGAAATATTAAATACTGTATAGCAAATGAATGAAAATTAATATTTTTCAAGTTTCCTGGATACAAAATCAATATATAAATAAAGTAACTTCTTCTGTGTACCAGAAACAGAACATCAAATTTAAAGGTTGGTATGATTTACAATTACATTGAAATTTTCAACTATCTAGGAATAAATCTAACAAGAGATGTGTGAAAAATTATGAAATTTAGTATGATATAATTAAGATTACCTAGAGAAATGAAACTTTAATCATATAAGGCAGTAGGCTACTCCAAATCAGCATTACCAGAAAACTTGTTAGAAACACAAAATCTTAGGCCTTACCTCCAGCTGTGGAGCAGAAATTGTGAGAGTAGGGTCCAGTCAGCAATAAGTTACATCTTCGTGGTTCACGGGGTTAGAGAGCTATGGATCTAAAAGTTTAAATACTAATTTGGAAGGATACAAGGAGTATTTCTATAATCTCAAAATGAAAACCAAACAAGTGGCAGTAAACAGTGAACTATACCCTACAATGGGAGGCTATAAAACAATAAAAACAAGTGAACAACAGAGGCACCTAACAATGTGGATTAATACTACACACATGGGGCCAGGGATTTAGCTCAGTGGTTCCATCGCCTTCCTTGAAAGCACGAGGACCTGAGTTCAATCTTCAGTACCAAAAAAAAAAAAAAAAAAATACTGCATATATGTCAAGTAAATAAAGAAAAACATAAATAATATACTTACTTTATTTCTATTTATGTAAAATGTAAAAATAGGTGAACCTAAGATATATTGTTTAGGGAAAAACACATAGATGATAGAATTTAAAACAAAAGTAAGGAGATAAGTTTTTCTTACTTTTTCTTATATGCCAGGTTGAACAATAAAAATGTATAGAAACCATAATAAGAACTATGGACACAATATGAGGAAAGAATCTGACAAAGAGACATTCTTAAAAGAAAGATTAGAAATAATGGAAGAGAGACAGTATTTTGAGAAATAATGGAGTATACAATACTTGGTCTTATCTAGTGTAAGAGAATGGAAGAAAGTTACCCAAATCTTTATTCTGAAGCTTACTCAGATCTAAAAGGAGGAAAAGTTTCATTGATAGGAAAATAAAACAAGACTAAGATAAAGAGATGTAGAAAATTCTAAAAGTTCCAGAAAGTAGGAAAAAATGTAGGTAAAAATGGAAAGGAGTTTGACTCATATACCAGATTTACAACTCAGGTGCATGAAAACAATGGCCAACTATTTATATAGCATTTACATTATATCAGATATTATATATAGCATACTTGTAACTATCAATTTATTTTGCTTATAAAAGCCTGCATATTCTATTGCTTCGTTATTTTGTCATTAGTTTATTTTGAAGTACAATGGATAGTACTTTCATACTCTTTAAAGGCAAGAACCTACCCTATACTAGTATATAGCACAGCTCAGTGAATAATATTGAAGAGTTATGTATCATTTCATATACACATAGATACAAATACATGGGAAGGACATCTGTATCAATTAATTTACATGTTTGTATTTATTGTTAATATAGGAAAATAAATTTATGAAAATAATTTAAAGTTAAACATAATATTTCCATAAAAAGCATGAATAGAAAGTACTTGAAGACTTTGCATTTATGATACTGTGTGTATCAGCATTAACTAAAGGATAAAGTCAGACTCACTCAAATCTGACTCCTCATCCATGGAAATTTTAACTGTGAAAATAGACAAGAGATGATTTCTGGTTGAAGCTTTTGCTAAGAACATTTCTTTTTCAGATACAGAATTCCAGACAAGGTCGTTGATTGTGTTCCACAAACAACCTTTCTATTATGTATGGCTTCTGCATTTTTGCCTTGAGATCCTTTTTACTTATGCTAACACTTATCACTTATCTGTACCTTCTATAGAATATCTTATTTTACCATTGAACAGATCAAGATAAATGACTGTTTTACTAGAAGGTAAATAAGACTCTTGAATCTGTTCTGCACTGAAGTAATTATTATTTGGTTCAAAGGTATTAAAAGCAAGTGACATTGCAAGTTAGGAAAGAACCTTAGCTTTAAGTCCAAATTCTACTGTTGCTATTATATTCTTTATATATATATTCACACACATGCATATATATACATATATATACGTATATATATATACGTATATATACATATATATACGTATATATATATACGTATATATATATATATATATATATATACCTACATAGGCATTTCAAGGGTATCAAGAAAGACTCATAGAATAGCTAATAAAATTACCATACTTAATTGAAAATAATTTCAATTTATTTTTTGGGTTTGCATGCTTCATCAAAAAGGCTAGTGAATTCTTTGTTTTAATATCTGACTCACATGTTTTTTTATTATAGAAAGTGTAGAAATCTCAAAATATCAAGTAATTATCTTTATTTCATTAAATAATACACAAGGCTTTTGTTGCCAGGAAAAGACTCAAAGAAAATCTATTTAGAGTTAGTCAAATTGAAATACATGTCACTGAAATACTAAGTTCTCTATATTATCAGAGGTATTTCAGTATAATTTAGTTAACTACATATTGATTCAGTATTAGACGGAAAACAAGCATCAGATGAGTGGGGGATGGGTTAGAGTAGCTAAAGTGATTTAAGTTACTTTTAATGTTTCTTACTCCAGTTGGTAACTGAAACTGTCTCCTTTTTCTACTTTTCTACCAAGCTTAATCACTCAGTATCCCTTATACCAAAGTAGTGTAATTGTCAATCATATACTTGTATCATCTGCCTTATTAATATTAGAGTCTGAAAGAAAATAGCTTATTGTGATAGAAAAAACAATGGAATGGAACTGAGTTGTTTCAGTTCCACCACTAGAAATTCTTACATTGCTGGTAAAACTAACAAACTTCAGTCCCCTTTATGCCAAGTAACAACTGTTTTTTTGATCTCTGCATTTATTATAAGCTCTAAAAGTATATGATTTTAATATCTGCTCTCTATCTCAATTATCCCTACCATGTAAGATGGGTTATACTTTCTCAGCTTAATTCTTACCACTGTTAAAACTTGCATAAAGAAAAATATTCCCTGGGTGAACCTCATTTGCTGAATTTTAGGTTGAAGTTAGAAAATCTATGTTTATTGATTTGGTCTACTAGCCAATTTGAGGACTAGAATTACCTTCCAGGAAAAGATTGCCAAAAAAAGCTTAAAATCCAAGTATTTCTAGCTAATTTGTTTTACAAAGTATTAGAAATGTGGTTGCGGTGAAAATATTTTCTGGAATATATGCGATCCATCTTTTCTATTTTGTTGATGTCACACTGAGATGTCAATTAAAGATGATATGTGCAAATCATTTAAACCCCTAAAGAGAAAAAAGAAAAGGTTACAAAATCTAAGGTCATGCCCAGGCAATTAAGGAAGCAATAAATGGAAATTATGAATGACAGGCAAACCAAACCTATGAGATGGTATGGGCTTCAAATCTCTAGATTTAGGTTAGGTAGGCTGCCTGAGTCCTTGCCTTCACACAGAACACGCCATGCATTAATTGAAGCCCTTTAGAAACAAGCATCAGATTCTGTGTGGGTTTCTTGCTGTAGTATTTGTATTGATGATGCTTATTAGTCTAGAAGAATCATTGGAAGAATGTCACATTATTGAAAATATATGAGACTTTTCAGAGAGTCTTTTTCAGAAGAATCAAGGTGGTGAATACAGGATATGTAGCAAATATGAATACATACTTCTTTAAGTGGGCAGTTATGTGCTCAAATGAAACACTGAATCTGAGTTAAACTATTATCAATACCAAAGCCCAGAGCATTATGTATGTTTAAGGGAATATCAGAATACACTTTCATGTTGTTTCAAAGTAAAACTTCATCTATCATTACATTATAAAAATCTCAGTTATTTTAAGATCAATTTATTGGTTTTATGGTCTCTTCATGTCTCCATATGAAAAACACAGATGGGTGTAAAGTGTCAGGAATATTATTTCCAGGGAGCCAGAGGAAAATCAGAATCACAGAGAGTATTCAGCCACTACATGTATTAAGTTTTACATTATTAGTAGTAGCTTCATATAGTTTTGTCAGAGTGGTCCTAATAATGTCATGATTTTAGTGTGTTATTCTTGCTATACTTGTCACCTCTGCAGAAAATATAGTACGACACCTGATGGGTCTCAGAGCAGCAGGCCCACACAGAGGTCTGGCCTGCAATTTAATGATGCAGTAGATGTGGTGAGCTGCAGACCCTGAAAGGGGAAATAGTTTACCTTCACTGCAGCAAGACAGAGCTTCAGAGCAGATACCACCTCAGCACACAAGAGACAAGCAGAATTTCATAGTGGTTTTATTGAAGGCACTATAATCTGGGGAAGTTTTAAATTTCCAGACACTTCTTCTGCCCAGAACTTGCTCCTTTGCATTCCTCACAGGCCCTTCTTCCATCCTCAGCTTCTATTTCACTTGTGCTAACTCTTCTACTTCTCTAATCTAGGCAGATTATTCCTCTTATCCAAACTTATAAATTCCTTTCCTTTCCTGCCACACTGTTTCAAATGCTATTTAACTGTATCTATCTAGTTTTAATTGCCTTGCTTAAATAGACTTCCAAGATGCACTGTCTTGGTCCATGTATCTCTTGTGTTTGAGAAAATGCCTATCTACTATAGATATGGAACAAATATCTATCACTACTTCCCTCCCTAAACTCTAAATGAACAGTTGAGAATGCATGCTTGTTAGCATACATGGGGAGTCATAGGATACCATCCTATAAGTATTAGGGTAGAGGTCCTAAGAAAGAAAGAGAATTACAATTAATACAAGCTCATTTTAAATACCAGGTTTGGAACCTAGGAAACAGGCTATATTGACCATGATAATTTATATTTGTGTATACTTTCAGCTTGTAAAGCAGCTGCATAAATATTTGGTATGGGGCATTCAAACATGCACATACAGTTCTCAGGAACAATGTGAAGGGTGAGGGGATGAGAAGTGCTAAGCTAGTCTCCTGATTGCTGTGAGAAATTGAGTCTTTCTGATTCATATAACTCCCTGCAACAACATCTTAAGT